>NW_012109164.1:319263-342452 GCF_000951045.1 Mandrillus leucophaeus
AAAAAAAAAAAAAAAAAAGAGCGGATAGGGAAATGAATAAAAATACAGTTTCATGTGTTTTTGCAAGGTCACAATAAAGATACTGAGGATTTCTTAAAAATCACCTCAAAGGGGGCCCTTCTTTGGAAACAAGCTTATCAAGTATCTTGGACAAAGTCTGCAAACTGAGGGATCCCCCCCATACCCCAGCATCCCACTGAGCAAATTCCTCCTCATTCTCTATATTAAGTTGACTTTCTAGGATGCCCCACATGTCATGGTTTTCTCTTTTCCAATTTTGAAAATCCTTTATTCTTGATTGAATCCCTGAAACTTTTATTAGAAGCATTCATATTCAGTGGCACATTAAGGCACAGATAATCCAGTCATGAAAACATCTTACTCAAAGCCTCCAAAATTTCATTCCCAGTCAAGAGGCAAAACTGCATCTACTAAACTCAGGAATTACTGCCTTTAAAAGCTGTTTTTCCGATTCAGTCATCCTCCTGAGAGCTGGTGATGTCAGCACCTTCTCAAATACCTTTAATGAACTTTGAACCTCAATATCCCAACAAGTAAAATACAACCACATTTCCTGAAGCCAACTGACCATCTTCCTATATTTTGCAAGCCATACTTTCCCTCTTTCTAATAGTGAAAAACGACCTCTTTTCTTTGCTTCTTAAGAGTCTTGGCTTCTATAGGAACATTCTACACATTTGCAGCATTTCTCAAAATTCAGCATGAACAGCTTTTCAGTTTCAGAAGTTCATAGGCACTAATACTAACTGCTGGTTTATTCTTCAAGTGGGAAATTGATCCTCTTATGATGCTCCAGCTGCCTTTTAGAAGAAATAGATACTGGGGAAATTCTCTGTTTAATGTAAAGCCTACCTCAAGGTGAGTGATTTCGTTATCTTCTTTCCACAGATGGGAAAAGGCAACCTCAGGTAATTACAGTATTCTGACTCTTTTCTGCCTTATTACATTTTGGCCACCTGTATTAGTCTCTCAGCGACAAGCCCAAGATAGGAATTAGCAAAGGGAATATTGTTAGGCAGGAATGTGGAAGCTCAGTGGCCAACACAATACACTACAATACAACTCAGGAGTTCCTGTGGGAGTCATTAAAGTGTCACCAAGTGCTCTCTCTCTTTTGTTCTCTCTCCCTCTTTCTCATTTTTTCTCTGTTCCCTCTCATACATACATGCAGACGCCCCAGTGCACTCAGGACATACCCTTTCCTCTAGAGGAAACACATGAGACGGTGCATTTTCCCATTGGCCCAGGAAGAAAGTGTTTTGTTAAACCACACCAGTGACTGTGCAGTCTTCCTCTTGACCAAAGTCACTTTGCCTGCAATCAGCTAGGAAATGAAACTTCAATAAATAAAAGAGTAGCGATGAAAAATTCAAAACTCTGTGGCTACTGTCAGAGTAGCTCTCAGAGACTGTGTAGATTTATGTAAGCATTTTCTATTTAATTAATTAATTAATTTAGTTTCTGAGATGCAGTTTTGCTCTTGTTGCCCAGGCTGGAGTTCAGTGGTGTGATCTTGGCTCACTGCAACCTCTGCCTCCCAGGTTCAAGTGATTCTCCTGCCTCAGCCTCCCAAGTGGCTGGGATTACAGACACCTGCCACCACACCCGGCCAGCTTTGTATTTTTAGTAGAAATGGGGCTTCACCATGTTGGTCAGGCTGTTCCTGACCTCAGGTGCTGCAACTGCCTTTGCCTCCCAAAGTGCTGGGATTACGAGCTTGAGCCATAGCGCCCGGCCATATTTTCTGTTTAAAGCAACATGTACGTTGTCCCAGGACAGTTTTTTTTTTTTTTTTTTTTTTTAATACAGTGTCTCACTCTGTTGTCCAGGCTGGAGTTGTACTGTGGCATGATCCCAACTCACTGCAATCTCTGCCTCCTGGGTTCAAGTGATCCTCCTGTCTCAGCCTCCCAAGTAGCTGGGATTACAGGCACGAGCCACTATGCCCAGTTAATTTTTGTATTTTTAGTAGAGATGCGATTTCACCATGTTGGCCAGGCTGGTCTTGAACTCTTGGCCTCAAATGATCCTCCTGCTTTGGCCTCCCAAAGGGCTGAGATTACAGGCATGAGCCACTGTGCCCTGTCAGCCCCTACAGTTATTTCAACCTACATCTCTGAAATGTATAGCTCACTTCACATCTAGGGGCAGCTCTTGATATTCATCAACTCAGTTACTTCATAATTATTTTACGTTATTTTTTCACACTTACCCAGAGATATTCATTATGAAAACGTTTGATTTGGGGAGCGCATATACAAAAGAGCAGTTTGAAAACCACGTGTGTCTCCAGAGTCAGTTGACTTTTCTACAGTTCTTAGCAGCAGAGCTTAAAAAATAGTGAAAGCATGAAAGCATACAACAATCATTTCACAATGTATATGTATAATAAAACATCACATTGTACTGTGCACTGTCAATATATATAATTTTTATTTATCTATGACAGCTGCTTGGGATGCTGAGGCAGGAGAATTGCTTGAACCCAGGAGGCAGAGGTTGCAGTGAGCCAAGATCACACCACTGCACTCCAGTCTAGGTGACAGAGCAAGACTCCATCTCAAAAACAAAACAAAACAAAATAAAAAAGTAAAAACTAGGCCGAGTGTGGTGACTCACGCCTGTAATCCTAACACTTTGGGAGGCTGAGGTGGGCAGATCACCTAAGGTCAGGAGTTTGAGGCTAGCCTGGCCAACATGGTGAAACCCCATCTCTATTAAAAATACAAAAATTAGCCGAGTGTGGTGGTGGGCGTCCGTAATCCCAGCTACCTAGGAGGCTGAGACAGGAGAATTGTTGGAACCCAAGACATGAAGCCTGCAGTGAGCTGGGATCACACCACTGTCTCCAGCTTAGGTGACAGAGCGAGACTCCATCTCAAAAAACGAACAACAAAACAAACAAACAAAAACTAGTAAAAACTAGTTTAAATGGGAAAAATGCTACACAACTTGTGATTTTATGTCACTGTAGATACTTGTTTGTGTGATCAGATGCAATTGCTTTTTCTGTCCTGACTTATTGAATCAGGTTATGTTGCATGTTTAGACACGGTCATGAGGAAGTCAACTCTTGGCAATGATATGCCAAGAGTTCCTGGGTTCTTGATCTCTTGGGATTCTGCTTCTGAGTCAGGCCCTACAGATCTGTGGTGTCATCTGATTCTGATATAGAGATAAAAAATTGATCTGAGTGAGTCACAAGAGTTAGGAAGAAAAGAAAAGGGCAAAGGACAGATTGGCATGAAATGGGCTATTAAGTGGCTTGTAGTGTGTATTTTTTCATAGGCGATTTCATAAAGAAAAGCCTAGGGACTCTTGAGACCAAACCTACTTGGGCAAACATAGCAGGACCCTATGAATTGATTTGGCAAGTGTGACTTTTTATTAGAATCTGTTTGCTTGCAGAAGTAAGTTAATATTGTAAGAAGTTAGATTTTGTTGATCAGGTGACAGGAAGTGGCAAACATTTGAGTCAGTTAGTTCATGAATGCTTATAGGGCCAGGCAGGATCCAATGAGAGACTTAGGTAAAGTTTGTCTTCAACATTCACTATCCTTCAACATTCGTTATCCTTTGGCTAATTTACTCTCCTTGGGCTCTCTGTTCCATCCCATGGGGCCTGTCCTCTTGGCTACTCTGAAAGCCAGGGTTTATTTTTGACCCATTATTTTCTTTTGATATTAAATTCTCCTGTACTGTTTCTCTCATTAGCTTAAGTGTGACTTTTTTTTTTCTTCTTTTTTTCTTGAGACAGAGTCTCACACTGTTGCCCAGGCTGGAGTGCAGTGGCACAATCTTGGCTTACTGCAACCTCCGCCTCCCAGGTTCAAATGATTCTCCCGCTTCAGCCTCCTGAGTAGCTGGGATTACAGGTGCCTACCACCATGCCCGGCTATTTTTTGTGTGTGTGTTTTTAGTAGAGATAGGATTTCACCATGTTGGGCAGGCTGGTCTTGAACTCCCGACCTCAGGTGATCCACCTGCCTCGGTCTCCCAAAGTGCTGGGATTATTGGCATGAGCCACTGCACCCGCCCAGGGTGACTCTTTAAGCCTCATAAATAACAAGCAAACCTACTGACATGTTTTAATAATAGCTAGACATTTTAACATGATAGATGTTTTGAGCTCAATATACATTTTCATGTTTTCTACTCAACCAGTTTTATCTAAAAATGAGGAGTATGGGTCATATGGGGGAAGGGTGTGACAGGCCAATGGGAAACAGAAGGTGTGTTAGGCAAACCAATAAAGGTAATATTAATAATAACATTTATCTTTCATTGCACATTTATTCTCTGCCAGGTTTCATATGTTTCATGTATACCATCTCATTTTGTCCTTTACACAACCTCATGAGGTGGATATTATAATGGGAATCTTTGTGTAGGTGAACTATGACCTTTGGAGAGAGAGATGAAATAACTTGCTCAGGATCACACAGCTGGTGAATGGCAGAAATAGGATTCATACCTGGGTCTGTATGATTCTGAAACTAGAACTTTCATCCACCATGCTTTACTGCTGTCTCTCACTAGCCTATACCTATACTGCCACTTCACGAACACTAGAAGTTTGAAAAAATAGACCGGGTAGAGTTTTCCCTTCTCTAACTCTCCCATCCTGTCTCTTTCCAGTGAAAAGAAATGTGAATTCTCAATGGCAAGGCCAAGTCAAAACTGACCCTTGTAAGGCTACAACTGGAAAATCAGTCCTTTGATGGTAGAGCTAGATTGCTTCATGTGTGTGGTTCCTGAAGTCTTGCCTTTATCCAAACTCATCAGGAGAATGTCTGGCATGTCTAGTTCTGCATTAAGATACATACCTTTAGGCCATGATGAGAAATCTTCCCAAGCCTCATCAATCTTGATAGGAATCCAGGAGGATAACCGTTATGTACCTATGAAGTTCTCAGTAGCTCATGAGCCCACTTTAATTTAACTCAGGAGAGGCCAATTTCTCAAACTCCAGTAGGCCATACATACCCACGTATATGTACACCAGAGGCGTTGATCATGAGATCCTTCTGGAACAGGGTTATAGTTTGGTATAGACAAGTCCAACAATGTAATACATTACATTCATGTGGTGGAAGAACAATGGGTTGGGCATCTGAAGATGTCTCTGTAATTAACTTAATATAAGACCTTGAATACATCACTTTATCTCTCTGGGCTTTTATTTCCTTATCTTCTGAAAAAAATGTTGGACTTAATCATCTTATCTGCCTGCCATATAGCTGTCTTGATTGACATACGGTTACTTGGTCTTTGGAAAAATAACAGTCAGTTCACTCTTATAACACTAGTTACTTCATGCTGCACAGAAGCTTGGGTTATCAGTTATCTACTAACTTAAATAGGAAGACAAATTGTTCGTAGTCAGTATAGTTGGTTTACCGACAGTGTATCTGTGTATGTAAATGTGAATTCATGGGAAAAATAATATAAGGTGTCCTTGATGATGAAGAGCTGAATTTGTTGTCTTTTCTTTTCTTTTCTTCAAGATGGAGTCTCGCTGTGTTGCAGTGGCGTGATCTCGGCTCACTGCAACCTCTGCCTCCCGGGTTCAAGTAATTCTCCTGCCTCAGCCTCCTGTGTAGCTGGGACTACAGGCGCACACCACCATGCCCAGCTAATTTTTGTATTTTTAGTAGAGATGGGGTTTCACCATGTTGGCCAGGATGGTCTCGATCTCTTGACCTCACGATCTACCTGCCTTGGCCTCCCAAAGTGTTGGGATTATAGGTGTGAGCTACCGCACCTGGCCTGAATTTGTTTTCTATTCCCTTTCAGAAGGCACGAGTCTTCTCTTCAGTCTTTTCACGGCTGACATCATTTCCTGGTTCCTCAGAGTGTAGATCAAAGGATTCAGCAGAGGGGAGATGACAGTGAAGGTGATAGAGACGGCCTTATCTGTGGGGAGGACAGTGAAGGGCCGGGCATAGACATAGATGCAGGGCACGAAATGGAGGGTCACCACAGTGATGTGGGAGGTGCAAGTGGAGATGGCTTTCCTCCTGCCCTTTCCTGCCTGAGACCTCAGCATCATTAGGATGACGGTGTAGGACACAAGCAGGAAGGTAAACCACAAGGTAGTGACCAGGCCATTGTTGGAAATCATCAGGAGCTCAAGAACAAAAGTGTCAGTGCAAGCGAGTTTGAGGACCTGGGGGACATCACAGTAGAAAGTGTCAAGAACATTGGGTCCACAGAAAGGGAGGGGCAGCAACAGGGAGATCTGCACGATGGAGTGGACAAAGCCCCCAACCCAGGAGGCAGAGATGAGGGCAGTGCATCGACCCCTACTCATGATGGTCACATAGTGCAAGGGCTTGGAGATGGCCATGTAGCGGTCAAACGCCATCACAGAGAGAGAAAAAATGTCTGCCCCACCAAGGAGGTGGAAGAGAAATATCTGTGTCATGCAGCTTGTATAGGATATGGTCTTTTTCTTTGACAGAAGGTCCAGCAAGACTTTAGGAGCAGTTATGGAGGAGAAGCAGATGTCAAGGATGGCTAGATTGCAGAGCAGGAAGTACATGGGGGTGTGAAGGCGAGACTCACAAGTCACAGTGACCATGATGAGGAGGTTTCCCAGCAAAGTCGTCGTGTACACAAGACATAAAAAAAGAAACAAGACCAAGCTCAGGTCTTGGGATTGAGTAAGTCCCAGAAATATAAATTCTTTTACTCTGGTGACATTTCCCAACTCCATTGAATCATGTTTTCTCTTTCCTGAATATCTTGGAAAAAATAATGTTATTTCAGAAAGTGTTTACTCTCTCTTAACAGATTCAAGTATTTGGCTTGAAAACTTGTGAGATATTACCACCACATGAAATACAATTTCAAGTTTATTGCCAACGCATGTAAAATGACATTTTATTACACAATCATGCATACACTTATGTAAATTACAATTTTAAAAAATGCATAAAATGTGTAAAATAATGTTCCAGTTATTCAAGATACTTAGAACATTATTCAAGATAAACAGAGGGGGATGTTAACTATTTAGAAAGAGACTTGTGGCATGGGAAATATAAAAATGGGATTAGTTTGTTGTGTGAGTAAGGCAGTGCTTACTTGGTGTGACTAGAACACCTTGAGTTTCACAGGGCTGAGGATTTTGTTGTTTTTTTCCGAGACTGGATGCTCCATTTAAATGGTTCTAAGAACCCCTGTCTGCAAAATGGCCCCCTACTGGATTGAATTGTACGGAAGCAGCACCCCTGTCTTCTTAAATCACAAACTTATTTTTGTGAAAAATTAGAAAATGTTTAAGCCATAAAATTCATCTCTATTGCTCTACTCTTCTTTAAGGGGACTTCTTTGTTTCTTTCTCTACTTTAATCTACTTTAGGTACTGAAACCCCTGGGTGGTAAATAGCTCCTTAGCTATGGAAATAAAAATATTGCTCAGAGCTTCTCTTCTGTTGTTTCAATTTCTTTCTTAAAAAATAATTTTTGTTCAGCTATCATTGCCATACCATAGACTGCACATATTTGAATTCACACTTTGATAATTTTTTTTTTTTTTTTTGAGACAGAGTCTTACTCTGTCTCCCAGGCTGGAGTGCAGTGGCGTGATCTCGGCTCACTGCAACCTCTGACTCCCGGGTTCAAGCGATTCTCCCGCCTCAGCCTCCCGAGTAGCTGGGATTAAAGGCGCCCGCCACCACACCTGGCTAATTTTTGTATTTTTAGTAAAGATGGGGTTTCACCATATCGGCCCGGCTGGTCTCAAACTCCTGACCTTGTGATCCGCCCACCTCGGCCTCCCAAAGTGCTGAGATTACAGGCGTGAGCCACTGCACTTGGCTGATAAGTTTTGACATAGTATATACCTGTGACACCATCTCTATAGTTAAGAGAGTGAATATACCTATCACCCAGAAAATGTCCCTGTGCCCCTTTGTAACCTGTCCCATTTACCCTTCCTTCTTTAGGCAACCACTGATCTGCTTTCTGTCATTATATATTAGTTTGTATTTTCTGCAATATTCTATAAGTGAAATTCTATGTGTATTTTCATCTTGTCTGCCTTCTTTCAACCATGAAATTCATCCATTGTTTTGTGTGTACTGATATTTTGTTCCTTTCTACTGTATGAATATACCACAGTTTGCTTATCTGTTTACTTGTAGGTGAACATTTGGGTTATTTGTGGCTTTTGAATATTACCCATAAAGCTGCTATGAACATTCACATTTGGGTCTTTGTGTGGACTTATGTTTTCAGTTCTCTTGCGTAACTAGCTAGGAGTGGAATGGCTGTAACTCTTAACATTCAATAGTAAGAGAACAAACAACCCAATTAAGCAACAAGGACAAATTATTTTAACAAAGTGAAGTCACTAAAAGAAGTTAAAAAAACAGAAGAGAAAAAAGGACAAATTATTTGAACAGACACTTCAGCAAGAAGACACAGAGATAGCAAATAAGCACATGAAAAGGCTCAACATCATTTATCACTGAGAAAATATAAATTAAAACTACAGTGTAATTTAAAAATAGTATACAGTAGAGTCACTAGAATGAAAAAGATTGTTATATCAAGAGTGGACAAAGATGTAGAGGAATGGAACTCCAGTGGGAAGGTAAAAGGGTACAATCACTTTTGAAAATAGTTTGGCAGTTTTTTTTTTTTGTTGTTTTTTTTTTGTTTTTTTTGAGATGGAGTCTTGCTCTGTCGCCCAGGCTGGAGTGCAGTAGCACGATCTTGGCTCACTGCAACCTCTGCCTCCCGGGTTCAAGTGATTCTCCCACCTCAACTTCCCGAGTAGCTGGGATTACAGGCACGCAGCACCACGCCCAGCTAATTTTTGTATTTTTAGTAAAGGCAGGGTTTCACCATGTTGGCCAGGCTGGTCTTGAACTCCTGACCTCAGGTCGTCCACCCACCTTGACCTCCCAAAGTGCTGGGATTACAGGCGAGAGCCACCGCGCCTGGCTGGCAGTTTTTTAAAAAGCTGTTACACATACACTTACCTTATAACTGTGTTGCTTTTGAATTCCTTTCTTCTTTCTTTTCTTTTTTTTTTTTGGTATATCTTTGAAATGGGCCTTATTTTCTTTCTTCCTAGTTTACCTCCTTTTTCTTTCCATAATTAGAAACAAATGAAGGGCAAAAGTCCCTGTCTTCCCATTCTTTGGGTGTGTTCTCCAATTTAAATGAAGATATTTCTTCTCACTTAGCTCACTTTGTCTTCAAGTTTTCTTTCCTCTCTATGCAATTTTGTCCAAAATCTATTTAATAGGTAAATCCAAAAGCAAGCTGCCAAGAAGTATTTTACCTTCGAGGTAGATGCCTGCTAGACTCTGGGACCACACAGCCTGTTCAAATCCCAACTGAGCACTTACTGGTTGTGCTAACACGAGCAAATTGCTTCATCCCTTGACCTCATTCTCTGTATCAGTAATTTGGAGACAATAGCATCTCCTTCATAGGACTTTTGTGAGGGTTAAATAAATTAATCTATGTAGAGCATCAGTACTTAGAGCATTGCCTAATCTGTATTAAGTGTAATTATATGTATGCTACCTTAAAGAAAACTCCAGGTTAATAATTCCCACACACGGCTTCTTTAATAAATATATTTCCAATATATTTATGGACATTCTTTTGGAGGAGCTGCATGTTTCCCAAACGTGTATCCTCAACCACTTCATCAGAACATTTGCTGTTTCGAAGGAATTAGGAGGTATTTGCCTTCCAGTGACCCAGAGAGTGGTGACAGTGTATGACAGTAAAAAGAGCACTTGCTTGGTTTGGCTTCTTCTCTGACATCTTATTAGCAGACCAGAGAAACTGTTCAGTGCAAGGGCTCTGGGATCAAGGCTCGTCTGGGTTCAAGTCCTGGCTTTGCCACTGTGCAATTTGAGCAAGTGCATAACCTTATTGAGCCTCTACTTTTTCATCTGTGGAATGGGGATAATAATATTACTCACCTCACAGGGAAGTTATGAGGGTTGGAGAATTAGCATGTGTAAGCTTCTCAGCATACGGGCTGGTTATCTGTCATGATTAGTGCTACGCCGGGTAACTCTAACAGTGGAGCCTCATCAGTAAATGGAGTGCATTGAACTAAATGGTAGCTATCAATCCTGATTAGCTTAAAGAGAGAGGAAATGGTCGCTAGGAACACCAACTCAGTATAGTTACTAGAAATGTGAGGAAAACCAATTTAGTTATTAAACTCTGCAAAGGAACCCCCATGTAAACAGCACATTGTTTACACACACATGGGTGGAAGGTAAACCATATCCCAGACCCCAGGCCGGGCCTATTGGTCAAAAAGAAATAGGTCTCATGTTCATGAACTGCCTTTGGTAATTTAAAGACAACATCCCCCAGCTTCTGCTTCACCCTTCTGCTACTTTTAATCTATCCAATTATTTAGCAAATATTGATGGAGTATGGGAAGAATTCTAGGTTATTTGAGAGAAAGGAATAAAATCTAAATGCAGTGAGTGGGAAGCATTGAAATCTGATAGTTACATGGGAGTGATGGGGGCCATCTAAGGACAGATGAAGAGCTGAGTGTGAGAAGAGGATGATTTCCAAATAAGAGGCTCAGTGAAACTGTAAGGAGAAAGTGGCATTTATGTTTCGGACATATAGGAATAGGGAGAAAGGACCTTCTGGCCTTAGGAGACTATTTAAATGTATGAAAGTTGCTAATGAGTGGGAAGTTTGGCTGGAAAGAAAGGGTGCAAACTTGACAGCATGGAAAGACAGAGAAAAGAAAATCATTGCTATTGTAAGCTCTCAGAAAACAATACCCCATAATGAAGGCCTCAGAAGTAGCTTCAGAAGTAAAAGTTTTTCTCTGACCTCCTCCTGCCTTCCTGTGTCGGGTGGCTGGTCCTTCATTCTTCCCCAAGGTTAGCTGTAGAAACTCCAATACCTCTTCCCTAAGGCGGGTCATGGAAACCAGAACCCTCTTTCTCCAAAGCCAGCCATAAAACCTAAACATATTACTCTAACTTCCCCATGACTCCACCTTTCTGTGTAAGAGTCGGCCATAAATAAATTCTCAGGTCTACTTTGTTTGATTGCAGGTCATAGGAACTCCATTCCAGAAGAGAGAGAGAGAGAGAGAGAGAGAGAGAGAAAGAGAGAGAGAAAGAGAGAGAGAGAGAGAGAGAGAGAGAGACAGAGCACTTCCTCATACCCAGGAGGAAGGAATTGCTGCACAGAGAGGCCAAATACGATCTAAACAGACAGGCCTTGCTGGGTTTCCCCATTGTCCGTTAGCATGAGATCATACCATTTTTTTTTTTAATTTTAAATTTTTATTTTTATGGAGCACTTCACTAATTTGCGTGCCATCCTGGTAAAGGGGCCTGCTAATCTCCTCTGTATTGTTCCAATTTTAGTATATGTGCTGCCAAAGCAAGCAACCATACCTTTTTTGTCCAATCGTATTTCTACATGGCTGTCCATACTTTGTTGAACCTAAACACAAAAATGAACCTTTTCCTTGTATCTTTGGGTCTTCATTCGGAAGGCTCCCATGTCATGTAAAACTATGATCAAATAAATTTGTATTCCTTTTCTGCGAATTGTCTGCCTTTTGTCAGCTGATTTTCAGTGAACTTTCAGAGGATGAAGGGGAAGTTTTCCCCTGTCATCTACACTATAAACTTCTTATTTTTGTGTTAGATCTAAAGAGGGGTAGACAGGTGTTTATTGTCTGAGTCTCTCAACTTTTGTGAGCGTTTGAAATATTTCATTTATTACTGCAGGTTGAAGTTCAGGTTAAGAATTACCTCTGTTGATTTCAGCCTGAGAAGATCTGTCTAGAGAAAACAAGACTGAGAAAAATGTCTTGTCCGTATCATTCAAGAGGTCGCAGAGAGCAAAAGCTGCCTTTTCCCCAATTCCAAGCTGACCTCAACTCTGTCTCTCATTCCAGAATGTACTCTTTGTTAGCATTTCTAACTTGTGCTGTCTGTTACTAAAGGAAGGTTCTCCCCGGAATGCAGCATCTTGTATACATATTACATTATTTTGAGTCATAGTGTATTTGTGAATCTTAATGATTACACCTAGATTTTAATTTTTCTTATTCTTATTTCTCACTCTATGCATAAACACCCAGACACCCCAGGCACACGCACACATGCAGACGTTTATTTTTTTACCTAAAATCTGCAACCTTCTTCCAAGAATTCCAACATCTTAAATAATGTTCACATGAACCTCAGGAATCATCCAACTTCAGAAAATTCTGCTCAACACCCCACTGAAGGCCAGTTATTTCAATGGCATCTCTTCTATCTTAATGTGGAAAGGACTTAGGGAATAATATTGTCTTGGCTCTTTCACACTGATTCACAGTGTTCCCATGATATTTACCAGTTCCTTAATCCCAGAACTAGCGTGAGAATTATCTGAGGGATTACAGTTGGATGTAGTTGTGGAAAAATTCTGCTGACAGTGAGGTTGTTTCAGCAGGTGTAATTAAGAAGTCACTCAGACACATATACTTAGGAACACACATTTTGTCTAGAGCCTAAAATTTTCCAGAGGCAACTGAAAGAGTGAATTCCCTTTATCTTCTGGCTCCAAAAGGAAGAAAGGTTGTGTTGAAATATGTCAACTGTATTCCTGAGAAAGTCCAAAAAGTGCTGTTCTTGGTGATCAGAGGGCACCCTTCCATGAGTGCCCATGGTGCAGAGAAACTTGGAGCTGACGAGGGGACTGGACTCACTGCCTGGTCTTCCATTCTATTCTATATCCAAGTCTAACAACTTACACAAAGAGAACTGGAAGGGGAACCTTTAGTAACAAACAGCACAGGGGCATGCAAGTTTTGGGGAAGGCTCATCCCTTCTCCAGATCTCAACACTTACTTTACTGACTGGGAATCCCCAGTTTGAGAAGAAGTTGAAGCAGACACAAGACACAGTAGCATGGTTGACTGTCTATACTAAGAAAAATAAAGTCAAATGAAACGAGACACCAAGATGGCCACACAGTGAGAAATGTGATTCTATTCAATAGCTAGCTTCATTGTTTGACCATCTTTAAGATCTACAGCTTTAAGCTTCTGAAAATGGAATATTGGCCATAATTGCTCCCATTGTTTCCCTTGTTTTTGATGACCTTGACAGTACTGAAGAGTCCTTGTCAAGTATTGTACAGAACAGGGGTCCCCAACCACCAGGCCATGAACTGTTACCAGCTCTTGGCCTGTTAGAAACCAGGCCACACAGCAGGAGGTGAGTGGGGGGCAAGCAAGTGAGAGAAGCATCCTTTGTATTTACAGCCGCTCCTCATTGCTGGCATTACCGCCTGAGCTCCACCTCCTGTCAGATCAGTGGGGACATTAGATTCTTACAGGAGTGGGAACACTACTATGAACTCTGCGTGCGAGGGATCTAGGTTGCATGCTCCTTATGACTCTAATGCCTGATGATCTGTCACTGTCTCCCATCACCCCAGATGGGACCATCTGGTTGCAGGAAAACAAGCCCTGGGCTACCAGTGATTCTACATTATGGTGAGTTGTATAATTATTTCATTATATATTACATGTAATAGTAATAAAGTGCACGATATATGTAATGCACATGAAACATCCCAAAACCATCCCCACCACCTTCATTTGTGGAAAAATTATCCTCTGTGACACCAGCCCATAATGCCAAAAAGGTTGGGGACTGCTGTTATACAACGTTCTTCAATTTGGCTGGTCCTGATGATTTTCTCATGGTTAGACAGGGGTTGCAGATATCTGGGAGAAAGAACACAGAGGCCAAATGCCACTCTCATCACATCATATCAAAGGGTATGTCTTAGTCTGTTTTTGCACTGCTGATAAAGACATACCAGAGACTGGGTACTTATAAAGGAAGGCGGTTTAATTGACTCACAGTTCCACATGGCTGGGGAAACCTCACAATCATGGCAGAAGGCAAGGAGGAGTAAGTCATGTCTTGCATGGTGGCAGGGAAGAGAGAATGAGAACCAAGAAAGAGGGGAAACCCTTTATAAAACCATATGATCTCGTGAGACTTACTCACTACCATGAGAACAGTACGGGGGAAACCACCCTTATGATTCAATTATCTCCCACCAAATCCCTCCTACAACACATGGGAATTATGGGAGCTACAATTCAAGATGAGATTTGGGCGAGGACATAGTCAAACCATATTAGGGTACGTGCCATTAACATGATTGGTCACTGATGATGTTAACTTTGAACACCTGGCTGAGGTAGTCTGTCAGGTTTCTCCAGGATTTAAAAAAACTGTACTTTTTTGGAGAGAGGAGATAACCACTTATAACTCACACTTAGAGAGTTGGGGCTGGGTGTGGTGGCTTGTGCCTGTAGTTCCAGCAATTTGGGAGGCTAAGGCAGGAGATTGCTTGAGCCCAGGAGTTTGAGACCTGTCTGGGAAACATGGTGAAACCCTGTCTCTACTAAAAATACAACAATTAACTGGGCATGGTGGTACCTGCATATAGTCCCAGCTACTTGTGGGGCTGAGGTGGGAGGTTCGCCTGAGCCTAGGAGGTTGAGGCTGCAGTAAGCCGAGACGCACCACCGCCCTCCAGCCTGGGCAACAGAGTGAGACCATGTCTCAATTAAAAAAAAAAAAAGAAAAAGAATTGGAATCATGCTCCATGTCCTTGAGGGCAGAGAATCTACATACATTATTTGGAATTGTTCTGCATGCAAGACTTGTCTATTATCCTTCATTTATTTATTTATTTAATCATTTATTTATGATTGGGTTCATGGATATTTATTTTATACTTTGGAACATAATCCATGACTACTTTATGTATTTTGTTGTTCGAACTTTGGCTATGGGAAGTTCTTTCAGTTGACTCCTGTGCCCGTTTGACATACTTCCACTGTTTTGCTTTTTAAACACTTCCTTGTTTTTTGGTGCTAAAAGATGCTCCAGGCTTATATTGTATATTCCCTGCCCCAGTCCTAAAATCAGTCATTTCTCCAAGAAATACTGCTGCCTTTGTTAAAAAATAATATTAAGTGATTTGAAAATATAAATAAGGAACACAATACATGGTACCAACCAAAGAAAACAAAACAAAAACCTGACTTTCTACCTTATTGATTATTTCCAGGTACAGCATTTATTTATGAACATAAAAAGTTAATTTAATTTTAATTAATTTATTTTCCCAGCTTTGATTACCTGGATGCTTTCTGGGAAGCATGAGTCCGTAAGAAGATTCCACAGCTATATTGACTCCTACAATGGGACTAAAAGAGGTTAACCTTTGGCTTCTGCTGGGAAATAAGTTTCTATTCTTGCAATCCCATGCATGCAGGATGAGTCTGAAGTGTGACACATAAGTACTGAAAGGAGATATTGGATCTGAAGGGATCATTCAATGGCCAAATTGGATGATGGAGTTGGATGACCAAATTGGATGATGGAGTTCTCATGGGATACGTAGTAGTCAGGAAACCCATGTTGGGTTCATCTGCAAATCGTGCCAACTTGACCTTCAAATTTTTTCAAACTTCTCACCATGACCACCATTACCATTCTAAGTCATGTCTCCATTCTTTCTCTCATGGGGCTATTGTAGTAGGCTCTGAATTGCTCCCCGGTTTTTGTCCTTACCCCTCTTCTGCTCCTCAAAGACCTCCAGATGTGTCACATCTTAATGTGAAAGCTAAACGCTTTGCAGCAGTCCACAAAGTTGCGATGACCTGGCCCAATGACCCTACCATCTCTCTGAACTCAATTACAGGCACTTCCTCTCTCTTACTTGCTTCTTCTCACTTAGTCCCAAGGGCCTCCTTGCTGTTTCTTGGACCTTGTGTATACATCCCCATCTCAGGGCCTTTGCATATCTGATTTGTGAACTGAGATTTGTATACAGACACACAAATTTTGCTATTTCAACAATTTTAAGATATCTAGGATCTACCTTCAGAAATGGGTGAAAGAAAAAAACAAAAGAATAACTCCCAGCAGCTGTAATAGCACATTAAATAAACAAATAAAAACCAACTTGATATATTGCATAATGTTTTCCGTTTTATTATTCCAGCTTTTTGAATAAGTATGTACAGTCTGAAGCGGCTTCCAAGATTTCAGTCCTTTTTAGGAAGTCATGTCTTCAGAGAGTAAAAATGAATTATTTTCTTAACAATACCTTCCAATGATTTGAATACCAAAAATGAGTGAGAGGTGATAGTCCTTCACTGAATGTTTTAATTCAGTAATTTTCAGTAGTGTTTATTATATTATACTTGTGCCAGGTGTTGGGGATATGACAATAAATAAAGCATAATCCTACTGGGGGAGATTGGGAGAAAGAGAACAGGGAATTGAAACAAGGTTCCAAGTTCTGCGCTACAGCCAAGCACAGGCTACTGAGGGAATGTCCTGGAGTGGGGGCCAGCAGACCTGGGATTCAGGGGAAGATCAAGTTAGAACTATGTTCAAGGTTACAGAGGTCACAATATGTGAGGTCATGTTCTAACTCAAGCTGTGCTGATCCAAGAACTTGCTCTCAGCTACCAGTAGGTGGGCTTTAGATTTAAAAACCTAGCAGTGATTTTTATTTGGTTCCTATTATAGGATTGGAGAAGGAACTTAACTTGGATGTGATTTCTTTAATTAGGATATGATGACTCCATGAAAGATCTTACAGATTCCTAATGCCCAAGCTGCATCATATTTCTAATGTGTGTCTCAGCTCCATCTCTGGCAGTAGTACAAGATTGTAGTGGAAATATCTGAGTGTATTTTGATTTCATTTCCTTTAGTTTTTCCAAGGCTGTATTGCAAAAACAATATACACCTCTCCCGCTAACAATTTTATCTCTCTACTTTCTCCTGTGACACAGAACCAATCTTTTTTACATTATTATGACCTGCTAATCAGAATGTTTGAAAGTCATGTGTTTCTTATTAGACCAAAAAATAATTAGAAATCAATTAGTGAGTAGAATGTATTTCCTGGGCAAGCATTTTCAAAAGTGGTGAGAAGGAAGGAAGTACTGGTCTATTTCCTATCAGAAGGTCAGAGTCTTCTCTTCAGTCTCCTCATGGCTGACTTCATCTCATGGTTTCTCAGAGTGTAGATCAAGGGGTTGAGCAGAGGGGAGATGATAGTGAAGGTGACAGAGATGGCCTTATCTGTGGGGAGGGCAGTGAAGGGCCGGGCATAGACATAGATGCAGGGCACGAAATGCAGGGTCACCACAGTGATGTGGGAGGTGCAGGTAGAGATGGCTTTTCTCCTGCCCTCTCCTGCCTGAGACTTGAGTAATGATAATATGACCATGTAGGACACCAGGAGCAGGAAAAACCACAGTGTGGTGAGCAGTCCATTGTTGGAAATCATTAGTAGCTCAAGTACAAAAATGTCTGTACAGGCCAGTTTGAGGACCTGGGGGACATCACAGTAGAAACTGTCAAGAACATCGGGTCCACAGAAAGGGAGTGGGAGCAACAGGGAAATCTGCACGATGGAGTGGACAAAGCCCCCCACCCAGGCAGCCACTATGAGCCCAATGCAACGGTCTCTACTCATGATGGTCGCATAATGCAGGGGCTTGGAGATGGCCACATATCGATCCAGTGCCATCACTGACAGAGAAAATACATCCACCCCTCCAATAAGGTGGAAGAGAAACATCTGAGTGAAGCAACCATTGAAGGAGATGGTCTTTCTCTCAGACAGAAGGTCCACCAGAACCTTGGGCGCTGTGATGGAGGAGAAGCAGATATCGGCAATAGATAAATTACGGAGCAAAAAATACATGGGCACGTGAAGGCGAGATTCACAGGTGACAGTAACCACGATGAGGAGGTTTCCCAGCAGAGTCGTCACATACACCAAGAGTAGGAAAAGAAATAAGACCAAGCTCGCTTCCCAATTCTGGGTCAGGCCAAGGAAAATAAATTCTTTTACCCTGGTGCAGTTTTTCATCTCCATTGAATCATCCTCTTTATTCTCTTTGGGTTTAAACCATGTCATATGAAAGCACTGGGATATTTATTTTGTTTTCTTCCTAAACACCTAGAATTCAGTGCAGAAACTTCCCATGTGGTTGTAGTTTTTGCAATTTGTTGCATTGTTCACGTTTTTCAGATTACAGTTAGTTTGGTGATAAAATCAAATTATCATATGCAAAGTCATTCAATAATTCTTCTCCTATAGAACTATTTTGGGAAAGAAAATATGTTAAGTAGTGACATAGTATATTTTAAAAAATCAATTACCCAAGTTTAGTTTGATGTTTTTGGTACAAAACTCCCAATGTAATGAATTTTTCCTCTCTTTATTCTGCTTTAAGGAAATCTTTTCATCTCTTCTTATCACTTATACTGCTTTGCAGGTCAAAAGTTCTGGCTTTCTCAAAAGACAGAAGTGAAAGTACCAGTTTTTTTTTAAGCTGTGGCTGCTCCTGGTTTATGGTCACTATTATTATTATCAGTTATTTTTTTGCCCTGTACAGGAATACATTTTGATAGGAACCAACAGACGTTTTGAAAATCTGAAAGGTGATTTATTTTTTTCCCCAAAGGAAGAATTTCCCTGCTGAGAGAGGCAGTGGGATGTAGTGAAGAGAGCTCTGGATTGGGGAGATTGAAGCACTGGTTCTACTTGGTCCTTATTCTGCCATCAACTAGCTGAACGACTAGGGCTCTGACTCCTCCACTGTGCCTTGTGTCAGATGGATTCTGCGTGTTTAATACTAGTTCGAGTCAGCAGGGAGGAGTAGCAATGTGAGTCAAGGGAAAGATTCACTTAAGAGAAGACAAGATTGAGTGAGGCAACATAGGGAGACCCTATCACCTCCTGTCCTGTTTTTCCTTCCCCTTTCCTGTCTTCGCCAACAGTAGATCCTGTTTTCACCAACTGCATGTGGCTGGGAGAAAATCAGACTAGTGCGGGAAGCCTTCCTAGAGGAGGGGAAGTTTTCCTTCAATTTAGATGAATTTCCAGGAAACAAAAGCAAGATGTATCATGCAAAGAAAACAGCCTGTAAAATGTCAGTCAGTGGTGAAGATGATATGCTTGTACAGAGAACACTGGAAAATGCAGTGTGGTTGGCACAGAGGGAGGAAGTGTGGAATGGAAGGAGATTTTTATTAGTAACAGAAACCTTATTAATCAAAGATTTATTATTACATTCAATGGTGCCTAGGTATTGTTTGGTTTGTGAATGAATGGTTTAAGCCTACTGAGCTTCTTGTTCTCCTAATCAAGATAGGAAAGCCTGAAATGTTCATCCATGACGGGTAGGGACAATGTCCTTTGACTTCTCCTTCTTTTTTTTTTTTTTATTTTTTATTTTGAGACGGAGTCTGGCTGTGTCGCCCAGACTGGAGTGCAGTGGTGCGATCCACCTGCCGGGTTCACATCATACTCCTGCCTCAGCCTCCCAAGTAGCTGGGACTACAGGGGTCTGCCACCACGCCCGGCTAATTTTCTGTATTTTGAGTAGAGATAGGGTTTCACCGTGTTAGCCAGGATGGTCTCGATCTCCTGACCTCGTGATCCGCCCGCCTCGGCATCCCAAAGTGCTGGGATTACAGGCGTGAGTCACCGTGCCCGGCCCTTTTGACTTCTTTACTCCTCAACTCTGATCCATGCACTTCTAGTATTACATGGAGTGGCGTGTTCTGGAAAGTGGTGATGAAAGGTTATGGATCTTGCTTGAGTGTTGGGGTGACAAAAGACAGTGACCCCCTTCTGGGAGGCAGCTGATACTATACCGTCACGCTTTCTTCTGCTCTACCCCTCTTTGGATCAAAGCTTAGAGGGTGGAGGGATCACACAGCAACGAGAGACATTGTCATCTTTAGAATAATGCCTACGTTTATCAGCTGTCATTGGTCATTTGAAATAAATTTTGTAATTGTTATTACTCGCGCCACCTTACACATAGCCTGCGGACATTTATCATAATCTTCAAATTATACAAATAAGTTGGGCCACATTTCTAAAGTGTTTACAGACCAACAGAAATGGAAAATTTATGCAAATAAGTGAACATGATACATGATACAAAGTGAGATGTGTTGTAAGAGATTTGGGTGGCACAGCACATATGGTAGGAGATGTGATCATTTCTGGCAGTAACGAAATCCATTATTTGAGTCATTTGTATATGTGAAGTGGTATAAAAACGTGATTTATGTAATTCTCACCACCACCTGTTAGGTAAGTCTGCACTAGTGTAAATCTTGTCTTTCATATGGAATATAGCATGAACCTTTGTTGGGTGAAGAAAGGCCGTGTGAAATGGAAGGTAAGGAAACAGAATAGAAGACACAATATTTTATTTTTTCCCAAAGTTCAGTCGTTATAGGTTGAAACTTTGTTTGGGAAAGCATGTGAAAAAGTCTTTCTGAAGCTAAGCATTTGGCAGAAAGCGGTCTGGAAACCCTTTTTGCATTGACCTTAGGCTGAGGTGGCCTCACACATAAGCAATTCAAAGGGTCACAGCGAACGCATGATGCCTCCTCTCACACCAAATGGATCACGTTTCCAGCATCTCTCTTAACACAATATCAATTTTTCCAATATTTAACACCCACCTTTGTTGTTTCTGTCATTGAGACGACTAAGTCTGAAGCACTTGGTATACCTGGAAAATATTCAAAGTAAAATTAGTCATACATAATCAATAACAACGTCTCAATTTCACTAGGCATAACCTTAATCCTACCTAGAAGTTTGTCTCTACCTAGTTCATTTGATCCCAAAACTCCAACTACAAATTGGATGCTATTAGGTACAGTGCATAACAGAAGACTACTGACATTGATTCTTGAAAATCTTGCCTAAAGGTTAAGCCCTTTGCAATGCTAAATATCTCAGTGTCTTTGCTCCACTTTTGGAGAGAAAAGTCAGACTCAAAGAACCACATCTACAAAAGTTCTTCCATTGTGTCCTTGACTTATGTTCAAACCTCTGAGGCTTATGCTTAATTTATGAATTGGAAAGAGAATGTCACTGGACAACAGAGAAGTCAAGTGGCTGATTTTGCTGTTGGTGATGGAGTTTCAGTGGGAGTTATTAAAGTGTTGCCAAAGCATACCATGTGTACGTAGACACATCTGGGTACATTTTGGTTGGTGTCCAAATTCTCTAGAGGCAATAGAGGAAACCTATCTCCTTAACCACAGTTTAATAAGAACTTTGTTAATACATGCCAAATGCTATGCCAGAGAGGCTTTGAGTCCAATTTTCACAGCTTGCAAGGCTCAGAGGACATCATCTACCGGTGGGTTCCAATTAAATTGCCAAAAACCTGGGAGAACTGGACCTCAAGTAATTTGTTACCAGTCCAGTTTCTAATTAAACTCAGAATAAATATAGCCCCATGATGCCTTTTTTTGTTTTACACACACACACACACACACACACACACACATACTGTCCATCTCATTTGAGTATGACCATGATGTTTTAATAACTGCCCATATAAACATACACAACTTAAGTGATATTTGGGGAATATACATTTTCCTGTTTCCAACACTACTTATGTGGACTCTTTCAATTGGGAGACAGATGGGTCAGTGCAAGATAATAAAACTGTTCACATAAATGCAATAATTATTTTAGCGTAACTCAATTTGTTGAAAGGTTTGATTTTCCATAGAATCCACCTCCACTCTTTCCAGAATGACAATGAGTTTGAACTTGTGTTTTATTACATTAAACTAGTCTACAAAGAACAGCACGAGACTGAACATGCATGTTGAGATAGAAAATGCTTGTTTTTTTTTTTTTTTTCTTACCTTTTTCTGGGTCTCACTAACATGGCTCTGGAGTAGCAGACTGAATGGACGTTTGTCTCCATCCTCTTCTGTCTCAGTCATCAATGTCTGACTTGAGTCAGAAGCAGCAGATACAAGGACAGGAAGAGAATCAATTAATAAAAAGAACAAGAATGTACTTTACCTACAAGCTTTATGGTGAATTGTGTTACATGTGTGGAGACTCCTGATTCAGACGTATTAAACAGGCAATGAGTCTGAGAGTGGTTGATGCTTTTCGATGAAGGTGAGGAGAATAATGAATTGGATCCAGACAAATGTGAATCTGTTTTGGAATTTTAGTACTGGGGAATAGAACTTTAAGATTTTAAATTTAACTGGAAACAAGAATTAATATGTGAATAGGATGCAGTAATGGCATTCATGTGACACAGGGACTTAGTGATTATATAAGCTCTCTGGCATCTGTGATTTATATCAAATACACAGAAAAGTGTAAAAACCTGTTTACACCACAATTACTTCTCAAGAGTCTATTTTATAACCAAGGAACTGAAAGTACAGCAGTGAATAAAACAGACCCAAATCCTGTCCTCATGGAGCTACTATTCTAGTGGGATAGCCCAGGCAATAAATAAAGTAAATTAGTCAAATGTATAGAGTATGTTGGTGGTAAACAGAATAAAAACCACTAGGTAGGCAGTGAGATAGGTGGGAATGGATAGGAACTGAGTTTTATACAAGCGTATTAAGGAGAGAGGCACCATGTTTTTGGAACATCAAAAAGACCAGTGCTTAGCAGATGATGTCAAGATTATACAGAATGAGTAGTCCATTATGAGAATTTTATTTTTATTCTGAGTGAAATTGGAGGGTTTAAATAGGGCACTGACATAATCATACAGGATCATTCTTGCAGCTGTATGAAAGACTGAAGTTTGCACTATAGCCTGGGCAACAAGAGCGAAACTCCGTCTCAGAAAAAAAAAAAAAAGACTGACAAGCATTGGAAACATATACACCTCCCACCAATATATATAGATAGAGAGAACAGAATATATAACAAGATATATATATTAGAACATAAATAATTTTTAAAAGTATAAGTCAAGAAAATAAATATATATATTCAAAAAATTTCATTTCTGTTCTAAAAAATCAATTTTATAGAGTTATAATATAGAGAAACTCTTTTGTGTTTGGCTTTTTAAAAAGAGTTTTTGAGATTCATCTGTTTTCTTGAATGTGTTAATTACCCCTAATTATTGTGAATGGTATTCCATTGAATAGATATATCACAATTCATTTGTCCAGTTAACTGTTGATGGGCATTTGAGTTGTTTCTCATTTCTGGCTATTATGAATAAATCTACTCTAAACACACTTGTTCAAGTCTTGTGGACATAGGTTTTTATTTCTCTT
>NW_012109164.1:342502-344362 GCF_000951045.1 Mandrillus leucophaeus
TTTATGGTGAATTGTGTTACATGTGTGGAGACTCCTGATTCAGACGTATTAAACAGGCAATGAGTCTGAGAGTGGTTGATGCTTTTCGATGAAGGTGAGGAGAATAATGAATTGGATCCAGACAAATGTGAATCTGTTTTGGAATTTTAGTACTGGGGAATAGAACTTTAAGATTTTAAATTTAACTGGAAACAAGAATTAATATGTGAATAGGATGCAATAATGGCATTCATGTGACACAGGGACTTAGTGATTATATAAGCTCTCTGGCATCTGTGATTTATATCAAATACACAGAAAAGTGTAAAAACCTGTTTACACCACAATTACTTCTCAAGAGTCTATTTTATAACCAAGGAACTGAAAGTACAGCAGTGAATAAAACAGACCCAAATCCTGTCCTCATGGAGCTACTATTCTAGTGGGATAGCCCAGGCAATAAATAAAGTAAATTAGTCAAATGTATAGAGTATGTTGGTGGTAAACAGAATAAAAACCACTAGGTAGGCAGTGAGATAGGTGGGAATGGATAGGAACTGAGTTTTATACAAGCGTATTAAGGAGAGAGGCACCATGTTTTTGGAACATCAAAAAGACCAGTGCTTAGCAGATGATGTCAAGATTATACAGAATGAGTAGTCCATTATGAGAATTTTATTTTTATTCTGAGTGAAATTGGAGGGTTTAAATAGGGCACTGACATAATCATACAGGATCATTCTTGCAGCTGTATGAAAGACTGAAGTTTGCACTATAGCCTGGGCAACAAGAGCGAAACTCCGTCTCAGAAAAAAAAAAAAAAGACTGACAAGCATTGGAAACATATACACCTCCCACCAATATATATAGATAGAGAGAACAGAATATATAACAAGATATATATATTAGAACATAAATAATTTTTAAAAGTATAAGTCAAGAAAATAAATATATATATTCAAAAAATTTCATTTCTGTTCTAAAAAATCAATTTTATAGAGTTATAATATAGAGAAACTCTTTTGTGTTTGGCTTTTTAAAAAGAGTTTTTGAGATTCATCTGTTTTCTTGAATGTGTTAATTACCCCTAATTATTGTGAATGGTATTCCATTGAATAGATATATCACAATTCATTTGTCCAGTTAACTGTTGATGGGCATTTGAGTTGTTTCTCATTTCTGGCTATTATGAATAAATCTACTCTAAACACACTTGTTCAAGTCTTGTGGACATAGGTTTTTATTTCTCTTCGGTAAATACCTGGAGGTGTTAGGGCACTATATGGTAATGCATGTTCAACTTTATAAGAAACTGCCCAACTGTTTTGAAAAGTGATTGCAGCAATTGACAGATCTACCAGCAGTGTTGCAGTTGCTTCATGTTCTTCCTAACATTTGATATTGTTAGCATCATGAATTTTCATTATTCTCATGGGTATGTGGTAGTATCTCATTGTGGTGTTTTTCTTTTTTCTGACAGGGTCTCACTCTTTCGCTCGGGCTGGAGTGCAGTGGCGTGATTTTGGCTCACTGCAACCTCCAACTCCCCGGCTAAAATGATCCTTCCAACACAGCTTCCCAAGCAGCTGGGACTACAGGCACATACCACTATGCCCGACTAATTTTTGTATTTTTTTGTAGAGACAGGGTTTCGCCATATTGCCTAGGCTGGTCTTGAACTCCTGGACTCAAGTGATATGCCTGCCTAGACCTCCCAAAGTGTTGGGATTACAGGCGTGAACCACTGCACCTGGCCATGGTGTTAATTTTTATTTTCCTGACTACCAGTGATGTTGCACATTTTTAATGTACTTTTCATATAGTTTATTTTGATTTTGTGTCTATTCAAATTTTTTCCTATATTAATTTGTCTTAATTTGA
>NW_012109164.1:344477-346633 GCF_000951045.1 Mandrillus leucophaeus
TTTTTGCATTAATTAATTCAACTGTATTTGGGTTTATTTCTGGGTTCTCCACTCTGTTCCACTGGTCTATGTGCTTATTTTTATACCAGTACCACACTGTTTTGGTGACTATGGCCTTATAGTATAGTTTGAAATCAGGTAGTGTGATGCCTCCAGATTTTGTTCTTTTTGCTTCGTCTTGCTTTGGGTATGCGGGCTCTTTTTAGATTCCATATGAATTTTAGAATTTTTTCCTAATTCTGTGAAGAATGATGGTGGTATTTTGATGGGGATTGCATTCGATTCGTAGATTGCTTTGGGCAATATGGTCATTTTCACTATGTTGATTCTACCCATCCATCAGCATGGGATGTGTTTCCAATTGTTTGTGTCATCTATGATTTCTTTCAGCAGTGTTTTGTAGTTTTGCCTGTAGAGGACTTTCAACTCCTTGGCTAAGTATATTCCTAAGAATTTTATTTTTTTTGTAGCAATTGTAAAAGGAGTTCAGTTCTTGATTTGATTCTCTGCTTGGTCATTGTTACTGTATAGAAGAGCTACTGATTTGTGTACATTAATCTTATATCCGTAAACTTTGCTGTTTCTTTTATCAGTTCTAGGAGTTTCTGGAGGAGCCCTTAGGGTTTTTAAGGTAAAAGATCATATTGTCAGCAAACAGTGAAAGTTTGACTTCCTCTTTACTGATTTGTATGCTCTTTATTTCTTTCTCTAGTCTGATTGCTCTGGCTGGGACTTCCAGTACTATGTTGAAGAGGAGTGGTGAGAGTGGGCATCCTTGTCTTGTTCCAGTTCTCAGAGGGAATGTTTTCAACTTTTCCCCGTTCAGTATTATATTGGCTGTGGTTTGGTCATAGATGGCTATTATTACATTAAGGTATGTCCCTCATATGCTGACTTTGCTGAGAGTTTTAATCAGAAAGGGATGCTGGATTTTGTGAAATGTTTTTTTTTTCTGTATCTGTTGAGATGATCATGTGGTTTTTGTTTTTAATTCTGTTTATGTGGTGTATCACATTTATTGAACTGCATATGTCAAACCATTCCTGCATCCCTGGTATGAAATCCACTTGATCATGGTGGATTATCTTTTTGATATGTTGTTGGATTCGGTTAGCTAGTATCTTGTTAGGGATTTTAGTATCTATATTCATCAAGGATATCAGTCTGTAGTTTTCTTTTTTGGTTGTGTCCTTTCCTAGTTTTGGTATTAGGGTGATGCTGGCTTCATAGAATGAGTTAGGGAGGGTTCCTTCCTTCTCTGTCTTGTGGAATACTGTCAAAAGGATTGGTACCAATTCTTCTTTGAATGCCTGGTAGAATTAAGTTGTGAATCTGTCTGATCCTGGACTTTTTTGGTTGGTAATTTTAAAATTACCATTTCAGTCTTGCTGCTTGTTACTGGTATTGGTCTGTTCAGGGTATCTAATTCTTCCTGATTTAAGCCAGGGGGTTGTATTTTTCCAGGAATTTACCCTTCTCTTCTAGGTTTTCTAGTTTATGTGCATAAAGGTGTTCATAGTAGCCTTGAATGATCTTTCATATTTCAGTCGTGTCAGTTGCAATATCTCCTGTTTCGTTTCTTAGTGAGGTTATTTGGATTTTCTCTCTTCTTTTCTTGGTTAATCTTGCTAATGGTCTGTCAATTTTATTTATCTTTTCAAAGAACCAGTAACCTTTTGTTGGTTTTGGATCAATTAAAGAAAAATAAATTTCCTGTTAGCCTCAAGTGACATGTAGGAGACCACACAGCAAGGTAGTGGTGAAGTCAGTTTTTCACTTTCAGCCCAATACATTTTCCATTCACGACACTTCAATATATATATATTTTTCTGGAGTCTAACACCATAATTTCAATAACTTATAAAATTTATGATGGTGGCAGCATGACAAAAGTTAACTCAGGGGAAAATAGCCATACTCAGTGTAAGCATCTGCGTGAGTCATCTGGCACCATATTACAGATGGAAGGTCCTCAGTTCAGTGCACAGCTGGGAGGCATCGTGCTCTGGCTGTGGAAAAACAAGCTTTGGAAGGGTGATAACCTTAAAAAATCGTGTGGATAAACAAACCCAAAACACACGTTGCCTCTCACATGCTCCAGAGAATGTGACCCTTTGTTTCCTGAGTCTATTTCTTCCACGTGGGCACAGTGAACA
>NW_012109164.1:348388-405685 GCF_000951045.1 Mandrillus leucophaeus
TTTGCCTCTTGTGCCTCAGATCCTCAGTGGTGAAATGCCGCAGCGGTCTATGACAATGCAGTGTGGGATAATGTTAAGAGCTTTGGAGTAGGGCACGCCGGGGCTGGAATTCTGTCTCTTCCTACTTTGTTACCTTGGCAAGTCTTTTAGTTTTCTTTAGTTTACTCCTCTGGAAACTGGGAAGCATAACACTTTGTTAGGTAGCATAAGGAGTAAATGAAGTAGTGTTTGTAAAATACCCATCATTCAGTAGTCGGCATTTAGTTAACTTGGTTCCTTTCTGTTTCTCCTAAAACCGAATCTTTTTTAAAATTAATTAATTTATTTCTTATTATACTTTAAGTTCTAGGGTACACGTGCACAACATGCAGGTTTGTTACATATGTATACATGTGCCATGTTGGTGTGCTGCACCCATTAGCTCATCATTTACATTAGGTATATCTCCTAATGCTATCCCTTCCCCATCCCTCGACCCCATGACAGGCCCCGGTGTGTCATGTTCCCCTTCCTGCGTCCAAGTGTTCTCATTGTTCAATTCCCACCTCTGAGTGAGAACATGTTGTGTTTGGACTTCTGTTCTTGCAATAGCTAAAACTGAAACCTGCCTATCATGAAAGGTCATTTATGAAGACATTTGCAAAATGTAAAATGCTATTCTGTGAAAGGACAGCTTCTCTTTGAATCAGCTTGCTTAGTTTTGTTTCAGTGAACATGTGTGAATTGACTGAGTGGAACCAAGGCTTCAGCACTGGGTGAATGGGTTTGGGAATAAGGCTGTCTCCAAATCAAAGAGAAACGACACCCAGTGAGCCATGGGCAAAGTATGCATATGGAGCTGACTCTGAAACTTTCACAGTTGTTAAGGGAATTTGAGGTTAAGGTCATGTCTTTGTAAGTAAGCACCTATTTTGTAGAAAGAGCTTCATGATCCTCATGGGCAAACCCTAAACTGAAACAAAATCTGCTCCTTTCTTTTTCTTATTTCATTTTATTTTACTTTTATTTTTGGAGACAGTCTCATTCTGCTGCCCAGGCTGGAGTTCAGTGGTGTGATCTCTGCTTATTGCAATCTCAGGCTGCCGGGTTCAAGCAATTCTCATGCCTCAGCCTCCTGAGTAGCTGGGACTACAGGGGTGCACCACCACGCTTGGCTAAGTTTTTGTGTTTTTAGTAGAGATGGGATTTCACTATGTTGGCCAGGCTGGTCTTGAACACTCAACTGAATTCAGGCAATCTGCTCATCTCAGGTTCCCAAAGGATCACAGATGTGAGCCACCGCCTGGTCTATTCTTTCCATCAAATACAAACTGCCTTCTCTTTTATTATGCTGACCTTATTGCTGTGGTTCCTTTTTATGAAAAAAATATTACTTATTTCCCAATATTTAACATCCATTTTTTTTGGTTTCCTGTTGCTAAAGTTTTCAACTATTTTTGCCATATCTTATACACTTGATGCGTTTTTCATGCTCATCATATTCATGCATAATCCATAATATCTCACACTCTGACAGTTCAATATTCTTACCTAAATCCTTCAGTGTCCAACTATGAATTTACACCATCTGAGACTGGGTAGCTGGGCCTCAGCATATACAATCGTGAGGAAATATAGCGCTTGAAGATAAAGTCCTTCTGAAAATAAATCATACCAGATTTCAATGTCTTCTCTTCAGCCTTCATGTTGGAAAGAGCAGACTAAGAGAGTTACATCATTGTTGGCTCTTCTCCTTGGCTCAAAATGTCCTTGCTATGTGCACTAATGTCTCAGGCTCAGGCCTAATATGAGAATTAGCAAGGGAAATTTTATTGGATGTGAGTGTGGAAATAGAATGGGCATCCTTCTGGTAGTGTCAGAGTTCCAGAGGGAGTTATTAAACAGTTTCCAAGTTATTACTGCAAGCAAATCCACACATATGCACACACACACACACACACACACAGACAGACATGCACAAGGATGCCCATGTTTCTCTGCTTTCCAAATTCTTTCAAGGCCCCAGAATGCATGGACATGAATCTACCTCTTCTGTGATTCTCTGAGTTTTGGGGAAATATTGGTCTCTGGAAACATCTAATGTCATATAATCATTCATACTCAATGAGAGCCTGACATGTCCAAAGAGACAATTCATTCTCAGGGGAGCAACAAAACTTACTTATTACAGTGAGGTATGGCCCTTCAAAAGGCCTCAGTACACATAAATATATACAGTATATTTTTGGTATTGAATTTCCTCATAAAGGAGCAATTAGGAAAAACAGCTAATAAAGCTCCCTGAGGGGGCTAATAATTTTTTTGTGTGTGTGTGGAAACAAGGTCCTGCTGTGTTGTCCAAGCTGGTCTCCAACTCCTGGGTTCAAATGATCCTCCTGCCATGAGTAGCTGCGACTCTAGGCCCTTGGGCCTGCACGGTGAGCGGATGCAGGGTCTTGGCTCATTATCTCGGTCTTGTAGGACTCAGGGAGGATCACAGATGTATGCCAACTACTAGGATCTTCGTGGCCAAATATTAATGCATTATAACAGTTCAGTACCTTGCAAAACTTTTTTCAATGTGTTGCAATTTCTTGAGCTTCCTTACTTCTCTTGGATAATTTTTGAATGACTGTTGAAGGCCGAAGGGTGGATTTGAGATGAGTATAGAGGAAGAAGGAGGATTCATTGTCTTTACATATCTACTCTCTTGGAATCCTTCCCTTGAGAGAGAGGTGGATTCTAACACAGACCCAGTGGCTATTCCCAAATGACCCTGAATACAATGTGTTTCTTTTCTCTCCTGGAACAAAAAGTGGGCCATGGGCCATGAAGGCATAAAATGTATTTATTAGACAGGTTTTGTTTTCTTGAACCACCATGATTTGTCTTGAATTGTCTACCCATACATAAACAAAAACTATGGTTTTATTCCAATCACAAAAGCCCCAAGGGTGAAATGTAAAGAGTGTATAAAGAAGAAAAGGAAGTTCAGGTTAACATAAAGAAATTGTCTCTGCGCATATATGTACCCAAACTGTACAAGCATCTTTTTAATTTCAGTTCGTAAATCAGTAGACTAGACCTGAGAACAGGAAATACTTGGTCCATGTATAAATTTGTCCACGTACATATTTGACTTACAATTTAAAATATTCCTCCCATTTTCACTAATTGGTGAAATATACTTAAAATTCTGTACTTAAAATATAAAATCAAGTGATTTTAATAATTGACTGGATATAGCAGAGTCACCACAGAAAGCATATATGAAATAAATGTGTCTATATTCTGCATATATGCACATTTAGGAAGAGAGGGATAGGTAATAGGGAAAGTTGATTGAATACCTGATTAATGCCAGGAGCAGTACTAACCTTCACAACTATCATCGTCAATGCATTGATCACATTTCATTCTTTTGACAACCTTGTGAGCAAGTAATGATATTTCCATATTACGGGTGCTAAAAGTGAGATAAGTGTTGGTATGAGTCACAGATAACACCAAAAAGCATTTAGGGTATTGCTTTCAACCTTATACCGCCTTCTTCTCCTGAGTCCACAAACTCAATAGCTCACATTGTTTAATCTCATTTCTTCTTTTTGTTTATACACTCTCGCTAATAGAATCGAGTGGCTATGAAGATATACAATGAAGTGGTGGAAGAAGAGCTAGCTACCTGTTACTCTTAGGCTAGCATTTTGAGAAAACTAGATCAGATGGACTTCCACTCTCCATCTGACTACTCACCCCCATTTTCTGCTCTCGGAAGGCCCAAGTCTCCTCTGCAGCCTCTGCATGGCTGACTTCATCTCTTGATTACTCAGGGAATAGATTAAGGGGTTCAGCATGGGGGTAATGACCGTGTTATTAATGGATATGGTTGTGTCCATGGGCAGCGTCATGAAGGGCCGGCAGTAGATGTAAACGCAAGGCACGAAGTGAAGAGTCACCACCAGGATGTGGGAAGTGCACGTGGAGAGGGCCTTGTTCCGCCCCTTCCCAGAGTGGGATCTCAGCATCACCAGAATGACCGTGTAGGAGCCCAGGAGCAGCAGGAATGAGAGCAGGGTCACCAGTCCATTGTTAGAGATCATGAGAAGCTCCAAAACAAAGGTGTCAGTGCAGGCCAGTTTTACCACCTGGGGCACATCACAGTAGAAGGCATCCAGCGTGTTGGGGCCACAGAAGGGGAGTGGAAGCATCAGAAATACCTGGACGATTGAATGCAAACCACCACCCACCCAAGATGCCACCACCAAGGCCACCCACACCTCTTTCCTCATCATGTTCACATAGTGCAGGGGCTTGGCGATTGCAAGGTATCTGTCATAGGCCATCACAGAGAGGAAAAATATATCTGCCCCACCAGCAAAGTGGAAGAAAAAGATCTGTGCCATGCAGCCATTGTAGGAGATGGTTTTCCTCTCTGATAAAAGATCCACCAGGAACTTGGGGACGGTGATAGATGAAAAAATGATGTCCAGGACTGATTTGTTCCGCAGGAGAAAGTACATAGGAGTGTGCAGGCGGGACTCACAGGTGACAGTGACCACAATGAGTGCATTTCCCAGGACGGTTGCTACATACACAGCAAAGAAGACCACAAACAAGAAAAACTCCAGCTCTCGGGAACGAGTAAGTTCCAGGAAGAAAAACTCCTTTACATTAGTGTGGTTGATCTGGTCCATGACGGGGATGACTGTCTTCCACGTCCTACCCTGGGCGAAGATATATTAGAACTTGGATTATGGTGACATGAGGTGGCAAAATCATTGATCACATACTGCTCTCAAGCATCGAGGTCATCATGACTACACAGAAAAACTGGGCCAGCCTTCCCTTTGTGGTCTGGAAATTCTTCTTTCATATGGTTCTTCTTTCTTATTGTAAATATCCTGGGTTGACAGGGAAAAACCATCATATGCCTGTATCCTCACTCTGACCAGAGAGAGATGGATGGACTGTGGCCATTCGCCTATGCTTTACCAAGGGCTTTCACCTGCAATAGCTCATCTTGATTTCGATTCTCATGAAGTTTCTGAAGTCTTTAGAACGATTATCTACATTTTATATATGGGGAAACTGAAGCTTCAGAGCAGTTAATGACTTACTCACATCTGCATAGTTGCAAAATTAGTGAATTGTAAATTGAGGATTCAAATCCAAATCATTCTCCTGACTTGAGAAAGATTCCCTCCTTGACCAAATGTTGCTTAGGCTCCTCTGAGCCCTTTTCTTGACTATGACTCAATCTTGACCTTCTGTGTCTGTCTTTGCTGAGCCCAGTTTTAACAGGAATCTTGCCAAGTCAGTTTAATGAGAATTTCCCACCCTTGAAACTAATCAAATTCCTCACCTGTTACCCTTTTATGTATTTATTATTTTTAACCTCATCCCTCACCCTCGATATCTAAGTCCTCGTGTCTAAGTCCTTGGCCAGTCTTTAGCAAGAATTCTTTTACGCTAGTTTAGCAAGAACCACCCTACCTTTGATATCACTTCTTAGTAATTTCCAATCCACTGACCTCCCTCACTCTGCTCATTGCTTATAAATCTTCACTTGTCTTTGCTATATTTTAAGTTGAGTTCAATCTTTTTCTTCTATTGCAAGAGTTTTAAATGAAATCTATATTCCTGTCTTTAATAATTGTCTGGTGAATAATTTTTCTTTAACATAACAGTCTCCAGGGATTTTTCCACTGTACCACTCTGAGAAATCAGAGTGTCTGGGGCTTACTTTGGCTTACGAGAATTCTAGTGTGTATGTAAGGCTTAAACAGTTTATTAAGTAGCCTGTCTACCTATTCCTCATCTCATCCCTTATAAAAAGAGAAGAGTCAGGACCTCATAATTACTCCTCTTTGGCACTCTGGGAAGCCTGGACCTTGCTATTGACACACAGGGCTCTTGGTAGAGTATAGAGCTACAATCATTATTAAGGGCATGTTTTAGTATCACAGAAAAACTGATCATTAGAGCATCACAGGACTTCAGAGATAAATTAGTCTAATGCTTCTTACTTCAGGAGTGACTAGAGAAGGACTTTTTTTTTTTTCAGAATCAGAGTTTGAATTGGTGAAAGATAGAGAGCTGTAACCAGGTTTATTGACTCAAATTCTAGGGATATTCTACTATTGCTATATAATAGCAATTTACTATATTAATATTGCTTTTCCCCAAATCAGAAATTCAGTCATGTGAGGACAAACTTCTTTTGGTAAGAATATCTGTGTGAACCAGGTGCCGTGGCTAATGCCTGTAATCCCAGCACTTTGGGAGGTCGAGGCGGGCAGATTGCTTGAGATCAGGAGTTTGAGACCAGCCGGGGCAATAGTGAGACCCCATCTTATCAACAACAACAAATTAAAAAAAATAAATTAGCCAGGCATGGTGGTGTGCACCTGAGCTACTCAGGAGGCTGAAGTAGGGGGATCGCTTGAGCCCAGGAATTCAAGGCTGCAGTGTGCTATGATTGTGCCATTGTACTCCAGCCCTGGTGACACAGCAAGTTCCTGTCTCTACAAAACAATAACCCCACCCCCAAACCATTTGATACAGCAGGCCTGTGAAACAAAAGAATATCTGTATGTCCCAAGGACTCACATTCTAGATAATTTTTAAAAATTTAAGGAGCCGGGCACACTGGCTCACGCCTGTAATCCCAGCACTTGGGGAGGCTGAGGTGGGCGGATCACGAGGTCAGGAGATTGAGATCATCCTAACACAGTGAAACCCCGTCTGTACTAAAAATACAAAAAATTAGCCAGGCATGGTGGTGGGCGCCTGTAGTCCCAGCTACTCAGGAGGCTGAGGCAGGAGAATGGTGTGAACCCAGGAAGCAAAGCATGCAGTGAGCCAAGATTGCACCACTGCACTCCAACCTGGGCGACAGAGCGAGACTTTGCCTCAAAAAAAAAAAAAAAAAAAAAAAAATTTGAGATGACCGAAATCTAATTCAACAATAAAAAGTAGGCAATTGGCATTTGAAAAAACATAATTATGTCTGAAAAAATATAGGATAAGAAAGAAGACAGTATACCAGATGAACAAAGGATAGAGCACTTTCCCTGAAATAAAAGCAAAAGAAAGTGTTCCATAAGCAACATAGTTCTTAATTTTTCTTATTTCAGTTCTCTTACAGTTGAGTGTATTTTATAGTTTAGTTTGTGGGGTTAGAACATACAGAAGTCCTCTTAAACAAAAATCTTGTTATCTTGTTAGATCCCTGATGTTTCCACCATTAGAATAATTTCATTCCTGTGGAAGTGAGTTGCCGCTTTTATTTTTGTTTATTTATTTTTAATTAAAAAACTTTTTACAATCTTTTAAAAATTGCACATATTTAAGGTATACAGCCCAAAAGAAATCTTACTTTAATATGCTAGCCTCCAGTAACATACTAACTGGTACAATGTATTTGGAATTATGTCATTTCCTTTTATTAGAGTGTCTACAAGGGAAAGCATCCATCTTTGGATTGTACTCAGGGCAGGATCTATTTAGTTCTTCACAGGAGACTCCAAAGAAGACATTTATCCTAGATGAAAGTGCAAGGCAGAGCTCCTGTGGGACATCAGTGTGCATTCTTTTCTGAGGCAATAAGAATTGTGTAACTGACTGTGTATTTGTGTGTGTGTGTGTGTGTGTGTGTGTGTGTTTTAACACAGAGTCTTTCTCTGTTGCCCAGGCTGGAGTGCAGTGGTGCAATCTTGGCTGACTGCAACCTCCGCCTCCCAGTTCAAGCCATTCTCCTACTTCATCCTCCCGAGTAGCTGGGATTGCAGGCAGGAGCCACCATGCCTGGCTAATTTCTGTATTTTTAGTAGAGACGGGGTTTTGCAATGTTGGCTAGGCTGGTCTGGAACTCCTGAACTCAGGTGATCTACCCACTTCAGCCTCCCAAAGTGCTGGGATTACAGGCGTGAGCCACCGCGCCAGGCCCTGACTATGTATTTTTGTTTTGACTTTCATACATTCAAAAACATATGTGTGACTTAATTTCCTACTCTATCATTTTTCACATGTAACCTCTTAACAGTTCCTTACGTACATTCTATTGTTTTACTGTATGTAGTTCTTTGTTGTTGCTGCAAGGTCTCCCTGATCCCCTGTGGAATGTGATGGGAAATACATCAGTGACTAAGGTAGAGACAGGTTTTCATAGGTATGTGGGAGTCAGGCAAGTGAAGAATAAGCATCAGTCATGATGGCTAAAATGGAATGAGACACCAGCCAGGAGAGCACAGCAGTTTGGGGTTCAGGACTTAAGATAGATAGTATGGAAACCAGGGTGAGTGTGAGGCATTGTGAGTCAGGCTTGTAGAATGTACAGGAAGTGAGGGGCTACAAAAGTCATACCTTGATCTCTTCAGTTGCCTAGTCAGTCCCTGATTAGTCTTTTTGAATAATCCTGCACTCAACATTTTGTAAATGCATTTTCATGTGCATCTATGATTTCTTTTAAAGATACATTTCCAGAAATGAACTTACTAGGTCAAATGGCATGTTCGTTTTCTAATTTTAACTGATGATAAAGGTATTGTAAAGAGCTGCCGCACAGCACAAGAAACGATCAACAGAGTAAACAGACAACCTGTAGAATGGAAGAAAATTTTTTGCAAACTATGCATCCAACAAAGGTCTAATATCCAGCATCTATAAGGAACTTAAATAAATTTACAAGAAAAAAACCGAACAACTCCGTAAAAAAGGAGGCAAGGGATGTGAACAGACACTTTTCAAAAGAGGAAATACATGCAGCCAATGATCATATGAAAAAAAGCTAAACATTACTGATCATTACAGAAATGCAAATCAAAATTACAGTGAGATACCATCTAATACCAGTCAGAATGGCTACTATTAAAAAGTCAAAAAATAACAGATGCTGGCAAGGTTGTGGAGAAAAAGTATGCTTATACACTGTTGGTGGGAATGTAAATTAGTTCAGCCATTGTGGAAGACAGTGTGGAGATTTCTCAAAGATCTAAAGACAGAAATACCATTCCATCCAGCAATTCTATTACTACATATACACTCAAAGAAATATAAATCATTGTATTATAAAGACATGCATGTGTATGTTCATTGCAACACTATTCACAATAGCAAAGATATGGAATCAACCTAAATACCCATCAATGATAGATTGAGTAAAGAAAATGTGGTACATATACATTATGGAATACTATGCAGCTATAAAAAAGAATGAGATCACGTCCTTTGCAGAGACATGGGTGGAACTGGAGGCCATTACCCTTAGCAAACTAACGCAGGCACAGAAAACCAAATACCGCATGTTTTCACTTGTAAGTGGGAGCTAAATGATGAGAACACATGAACACATAGAGGGGAACAACACTTACTGGGGCCTTTTGGAGAGCGGAGGGTGGGAGGAGAGAGACCAGCAGGAAAAATAACTAACGGATACCAGGCTTAACATTGTGGTGATGAAGTAATCTGCACAACAAGCCAGGTGACACGAGTTTACCTACGTAACAGAGCTGCACTTACATCCCTGAACTTAAAATAAAAGTGAAAAAAAAAAGAAAAAAGAAAAATGAAAAAAAAAAATGGAATGGGTGTGGTGGCTCACGCCTTTAATCCCAGTAATTTGGGAGGTGGAGGTGGCCAGATCACTTGAGGCCAGGAGTTCCAGACCAGCCTGGATTTCATGGAGAAACTTCTCTACAAAAAATATTAGCTGGGCCTGGTGGTGTGTGCTGTAGTCCCAGATCCGCAGGAGGCTGAACTGGGCACATCAGATTTCCTGGGACATCGAAGCTCTGGTAGTGAACTGTGATTGCGCCACTGCACTCCAGTCTGAGTGATGGAGGAAGAACCTGTCTCCAAAGAAAAAACAAAAAACAAAACAAAACAAAAAACACAGCCCAATTCTAATTGTGTTTGAATGTTTAATGTCTTTTCTTTTTATAGATAGATACTGTGAGCTGAAATAAATTGCAACACTCTTTAACTTCTCATAGAAATGGAAGACAAGAAGATTTTGTCACCTTAATAATATAAATACCAAAAAAGCAATTAAAATATTAGAATAAAACTTACATAAATGTTTTCATAATTTTTGGAGTAGGGGAGCATTATGCCAATAATAATTATATTTGACTAAGTAAAAATATAAAGCTTTTACATTTTAAAAGCGTTATAAATAAGCTTAAAACTAAATATAAATAAAAAACTTGGGAAAATATCTAAAAAAAAATAAAACAAGCTTAAACATCTTTGATATATAAAGAGCTCTTATAAATCTGTAAGACACAGACATTTTGATATTTTAAAACAAAAATGAGTTGTGATTCACAGAAAAATACAGTTGGTTAGCCCACATGTGAAAAGACAATCAATCAACTGTTGATCAAATAAATATATTGGGAGGCCAAGGAGGGAGGATATCTTGAGCTCACAAGTTTGAGACCAGCCTGGGCAACTTAGGAAGATCCTGTCTCTATTAAAAAAGGGAAAGAAAGAAAGAAAAAGGAAATACAAATTAAATTGCAATGAGGTATCATTTCTCATCTAGAAGATTAGCCAATGTTGAATAGTCCACTGTTGGCATAGATGTGGGGAAAGTGACACCTTTATATGGTTAATAGGAGTGCACACATGGGCAACATTTCTGGGGTCATTCTGGAAATATGTTGTCAAAATGTAAAATGTACAAACACCGTGACTCAAAATTTCTACTTTAGGAATTTATGCTAAAGAGTTAATAAACCAAATGCTTAATGTCCTAAATATAAGCCAAGTTCATCTCAGTGCTGTTTCAAATAGTAGAAATTAGAATTTAAGTTAGCGTCTGATACAGAAAATTTGTTCAATAAATACGGCACAATAGTACAATTAAGTATTTGCAGACATTCAAAGTGATAACGTAGAATTGTACTTTTAAACATGGAGAGACTTCTTTTTAGTGACAGATGAAAACACTGAATATGTCACATGATGTTATTTTTGGGAAAAATATTTACATGGCTAGAAGTTTGAAAAGATGTATTAATAAATGACAACAGTAGTAGCCATTATCTGTTGATAATTGGATTTTGGTGTTTTTATTTTAAAAAGACATTCTGTTGTGTCTAATTAAAAAAATGATTTTAAATGGCTTCTGATTTTGAAAATCAGAAAAACTACTATACCTATTTACAATTCGAAGAAAAAAGTTCTCCGTTAATTTGAGCTCTGATATTATGTATCTTGTATTTTTCTTTTTTTGTTTGTTTTTAAAATTGTTCTCAGAAGCTGACTTATTACAGAAAAGGGTGTGTGGGAAAGATAGCTCTAATTTTTCTTTGGATGTGTTATGGCTCCATGAGGCATTGGCTGGAGGCACCTAGAGCAGAACCTGGGACCAGCCAACTCAGGTCTCTGGGAACTGAGATCAAATCTACTTATTGTTGACTTCTCTTTCAGATTAATATTATTCCATAATATTATTATTCTGGCCAATCACCTTAGAAGGTTCTGGACTATCAGGTTCAGTGTCAGGTCAGGATCAAATAATAGCCTTTCTATTTTGTAACCTCAGGGTTGCATTATTGAACGTAGAATTAGCTTGTTCAAAAGAGCAGAGCCTTTGAAGCCAGATTCCAGTATTTTAAACTGTGGCTCTTGTGACCTGGAGCAATTTAACCTTTATGAACCCTGGGATCTTATTCCATGAAATGGGGAACATACACCTTACTTTGCATAGTGAGGTTTGCTTGTCATAATCTAGCACTTTTCACTCCTTGCCTTTATGGGTCTATGTGTGTCTGCCTTTTCCTCCAAATGATTCTACCTTTCCTGAAGGCAAGGGTTTGTCACTGTTGTATCCCCAGATCCTACCTGGCACATAACAGTTATTCAATAATTCTTTTTGAAGATGAATGAACAAATGGGTGTCCAGCTCCTGACGTGCAGTAGTTCCCCAACAGTATTTGTTTTCCTTTAGGCCATTTTCAGCCTCATCTTACATCCCCTATTCACTTATGTTGCTGTATAAGTCAATTAAACGGCTTAATGCATATGAGAGAATACTGTAAACTTCAAAGCATTATACAAATGTAGGGTATTAATATTATCATAATCCTAATATCATTATATAGTTTTCTTTCTGCTGCCATCTAACTTTTAATCACCTTTTAAGAAAGAGACCATACCAGTTTTTTTTTTTTTTTAAACATTGTAGGGGCTTAGTAATGTTTATGGAATGAGTTTTAATTTTTGAAAAATTACCTAATTTGAATGTGTCTTAAGAAGCCCAGTATTTTAGGTTAGAGGCAGGAGATCTTAATTGGCCCGAAACTTTTAGTTCAAGATGACATATCCTTCCAGAATTGCAAATGGACATTTTGCCTTTCAGAGACACTATCGAAATCATAAGGTTGTAGGTATGCAAAATTTTCAGGATGCCCTCACCTACCTTTGCATTGGTAAAGTGAGCCTGACAAGTTCCCCATCATCACTGCTCTGCCCTTCTTCACCCAAACACAGGAACAGTTTACACTGTTCCTAACTGACACTGAATTAGAAGTCTACTATAATAATTAGCATAGGGAATAACGTTGGATATTTGTAGGAAATACAATTTTCAATGGAGAAGCAGGCAGTTGCAGATGCAATGGGAGTTATTAAAAAGTCACTAAGCAACACGTATGCATGTTTTTTCTCTCCTTTACACACACACACACACACACACAATTATGATAGCACATCTAATAAGGAGGTGATGAAACTGTGTACAGGGAAGTCTGAGGAATCTCTAAAGGTCCCTTCTCTAAATTATAACAACATCAATGTGATGCAAAGTCCTTGTATGATAACCATTACAGCAATTTCATCAACAATATTATAGTTCAAGAGTCTATTTCTTGTGACAGTGGTTACAATTTGGGTCACATAATTGATTTTCTTCAAACAGATCAATTACAGTGATTGACCAAAAATGCATATTTATTGCTTTTTGTGTATCGGGCAGAGTTCTAGATGCTGAGAATATATTCATGAAGAGACAGATGTGACCCCCACCCTCAAGCATATACTTACAACTGTGATGATTCACACCAAAGGGCAAGAATGCGGCGAGATTGGCCCAGGGATTTAGTGAGGTCCAGGGAGTCTGGGAATGCTTCCTTGGGGGAAGCGGCATTTGGTAATAACAAGAATCTCTGGTTTTTACATAATGTTTTAATTTTTTTCTAAGAAGTTTCTAAAAATCAATTTTTTTTTTTTTTGGCTCATAATAATCCTGTAAGATCCAAGCATTGGATGTGACCAATGTCATCATAAAGGGGCCTCGACTGAGACCTGGAGATACTGGCAAATTGGATTCCACTAGATGAGGCCTCCTGGTCTGGTGGCCCCTCATAGTCATGGATGGGACTTCAGTTTAGTGCTTCTTAGAGGATCGGGGTGAAGGAACCTTAAAGGTCTTAGTATGTGTATGGGGAGTTCCTTCCCTTGTCCTCCTGTTTTCCTGGAGAGGAACTTACACTGAAATGGCATGCAGGTTTTGTGCCTCCTTCTTCACTCAGTCTTTTCTAGGAAGGTAGGAGTGATGTAAAGCAAGCGTGTGCAACCCACAGCCCGTGGGCTGTATGTGGCCCAGGACGGCTTTGAATGTGGCCTGATACAAATTTGTAAACTTCCTTAAAACATTAAGAGTGTTTTTGCGATATTTCTAAAAGTTCATCAACTATTATTAATGTGTTTTTTCGTGTGGCCCAAGACAAATTCTTCCAGTGTTGCCCAGGGAAGCCAAAAGGTTGGACACCCCTGATTTAAAGGACTGGTGAATCGGGGAAAACAATTAGGCAGGAGAACTTGGCCTCCTGATCTTCCTTCTCTTTCTTTGGGATCTGTCTCTCTGCAGACAGCATGTGGACTGATTTTCTCTCATCTACGCAATTAGTGCAACAGGGCAAGCCTGCTTCTCCTGGGTTAGCCTGTCTAATTGTGGTGTACAGTGTGGGGCAGCCATAGGACCAGATCAAAGCCATGTCCTCCACCAGAACATTATCTGTCGGTTTAACATTATTAAACTGATACTTTGATTTTTGTCTCCCTGCCTCCTGCTGTTCTCTACTACCCAATAATGCCTGAAGAAGCTAATGATGTCACTGCAAGCAAATAGGGGTGAGGATCAGACAATCTCTCTTCATATTCTTTCTTGAATTTCCCTTGTAATAGTAAAATGCCTGTAAATTTTTGATTCATTTGCTTATATTTCTGTAAAGCAAGTATCCCTTAATATACAGATATACTGTCAGCTTTTCATTCCTAAAATGTTACTGACTTAATTGTTGCAGTTTCATACACCAGCTTGACCGCAGTGGCAATGGTTCTGTAGTCCTAGGCATAACTGTGGCCTCTGCTTCTGGGCTTACATTCGGAAGATGTGCAATAGAAAAATGGAGGCATGGGATGCTTCCAGTAGACAGAAGTGGGAGGCATATGTTGAGATTCTTTAGTATTTTCCCTAGGTGGTATATTTGGCTGCCACTATAAAACCTCCCCACTTCAACCTTATCAGGGGCCCACTTGGGGGAAATGTCACAAAGTGTTGATGAGTTTTGTCTCAGAAGCCATGCTGAGTCATTTTCCACTCAATGACTGTGTGAGTGGGGATTCAATGACTTAACATGTATGAAATGTTCAGAATAGAACTTGAAACTTAGTAACACTCAGCAAATTTCAACTCTCTCTCTCTGAGTACCTGTATATATGAATAGTAGGAGTCATTCTACGTTTTATTGGCCATGGATAGGAATGAATTTAGAGGATGAAGAACCCAGGAAACCTGAGACAGGGATCTCTGCTTTCCTATGCATTGTTTATGTTCTTCCAGATATGGAGGAAATAATTACTTCTCTTATATGAACGATCAAGTCAGATATCTACTTATCCAATTGACCTACACCAAGGAAAAGTGAATGTGTTGCAAGTGGCCAGAGAGAGAGATTTACCAGCAGAAAGAGTTGTGTGGGACAACTCCACTGTAACTGCCTGAAATGAAGGGGTAATTATCTGGAAGTGGGAACCTGGGATATATCTCCCTGAGTTGATGCCAAATAAATTATACCCAATGTGGGCTGCAAGGTTTAATTTATTCAAGAGGAGAAACAGGAATTTTATAGGAGCAATGGGTTCAGATAGAAGATAGTAAGGGGAATTCAGGGTGTGGTGATCAAAATGGACACCAAACTGTGAAATGGAGGCAGATCCTGAACTGGTAAAGGAATGGCATGGTTAAAATCAAGGAGATAGTATAGTCAAGACAATCCTAAGCAAAAATAGCAAAGTTGGAGGCATTACACTCCCTTTGCTTCAACCTATAAGCAAAACAACATGGTACTTGTACAAAAACAGACACATAGACCCATAGAACAGAATAGAGATCTCAGAAATAAGACTGCATATCTGCAACCATCGAATCTTCGACAAACCTGACAAAAACAAACAATGGGGAAAGGATTCCCTATTTAATAAATGGTGCTGGGAAAACTGGCTAGCCATGTACAGAAAATTGAAAATGGGACTGTTTCCTTACACTTTATACAAAAATTAACTCAAGATGGATTAAACGTGTAAATGTAAAGCCCCAAACTATGAAAACCCTAGAAGAAAATCTAGGCAATGCCATTTAAGACATAGGCACTGGCAAAGATTTCATGATGAAAACATCAAAAACAATTGCAACAAAAGCAGAAGTTGGCAAATGGGATCTAATTAAACTAAGGAGATTCTGCAAAAGAAGCTATCATCAAAATGAACAGACAACCTACAGAATGGGAGAAAATTTTTGCAATCTATCCGTCTGACAAAGGTAACTTAAACAAATTCACAAGAAAAAACATACAACCCTATCTAAAAGTGGGCTAATGTCATGAACAGACACTTCTCAAGAAGACATTTGTGTGGTCAACAAACATATGAAAAAAAACTCAACGTCACTAATTATTAGAGAAATGCAAATCAAAAATCAAAATGAGATACCATCTCACACTAGTCAGAATGGCAATTATTAAAAAGTCAAGAAACAACAGATGCTGGTGAAGCTGTGGAGAAATAGGAACATTTTTATACTGTTTGTGGGAATGTAAATTAGTTCAACCATTGTGGAAGACAGTGTGGCAAGTCCTCAAAGACCTAGAAATGGAAATATCATTTGACCCAGCAATCTCACTAATGGGTATATACCCGAAGGAATATAAATAATTCTATTATAAAGATACATGCATGTGTATGTTCACTGCAGCACTATTCACAATAGCAAAGACATGGAATCAACCCAAATTCCCATCAATGATAGACTGGATAAAGAAAAAACGGTACATATATACCACGGGATACTATGCAGCCACAAAAGGAAGGAGTTAGTGTTCTTTGCAGGGCCATGGATGGAGTTGGAAGCCATTATCCTCAGCAAACTAACACAGGAACAGATAACCAAATATCCCATGTTCTCACTTGTAAGTGAGAGCTAAACAGTGAGAACATATGGACACAGAGAGGGAACAACACACACTGGGGCCTGTCAGGGGGCAGGGAGGAGTGAGAGCATCGGGATAAATAGCTAACGGATGTGGGGCTTAATACCTAGGTGATGGGTTGATAGGTGCAGCAAATCACCATGACACATGTTTACCTATGTAACAAACCTGCACGTCCTGCACATGTATACCAGAACTTAAAATAAAATAAAATTAAAAGAAAAAAACACAACATTTAGCAAAATATTAAAGAAAAATCAAGGAGGCTCTGACTGAGTAGGCAGTTTAGGGGACTGAGACTGAGAAAAGAAGAGTATTGGTGTGACACCATTGGACTCAAATTTCCCCAGTCCTTACATAGCTGAGATAGAGAGAAATGGCAGCCAAGGGGAGGGAATGTCCTTCAGCATTTGCTTAGCAAATTACTCAGTAGCCATAATGGGAATTCAACAGGGAGATCCTAGAGAGGGCATTTGATGAGGTGTCATCTTGTTCTTGTCATTTACCTTAACTATACACAGTGTATCTTTTCAGATTCTGCCATATGCCAATAACAAGAGTTATATACTTGTACTACTTTTGGGCTATCTTTTGTTGAATGTGAACTGCAGCATTTGGGCAGACCGTGGGCTCTGGAGTCAGGAAGGCTTTGGTGTGAATCAGAGTTCTGCCCCTTCCTTGGTGACCCTGAGCAAGTTAGTTTTCCTTGCTGACACATCGTTTCCTTATTTTGTAACATAGGGGATAGTTCAATGTGTATTTTACTACTGCAATGAGTATTTAATTAAATCACTTTCGTGCCTGGTACATGCTAAGTGCTCAATAAATGTTAGTTATTGTGATTATTGTGGAGGTTCTTTTTTTTTTTTTTTTTCCTGAAGAAATTCCTTTTCCTTTTTGGCTATCTATGGCATGGTCAGTAGACAAGTGACCATGAGGAAGGGTGAGAGGAATCTAGAGGGAAGAGTCTCCACGTTCAAGTAAGAGCACCAAATGTCTCCCTTGCCCGAGGCAGAGGTGGAGGTGAAGGCTTGGATCATTTAATTCTCCAGCAGTTTGGATACATAAGTTTCTACACATGACCTAAGAAAACACTTTCTTCCTTTCCAACACCTTCCACAGGGCATCCTTGATCTCTTTGTTCCTCAAACTATAAATGAGAGGGTTCAGCATGGGGATCACCAGTGAATAGAACACGGACACCACCTTGTCCCTGCCTAGCGAGTAGGTGGAGCTGGGTCGCAGGTACATGAAAAGGGCTGTCCCAAACAGCAAAGTCACCACCATCAGATGCGAGGCACACGTGTTGAAGGCTTTCCATCGGCCCTCTGCTGAAGAGATCTTCAGGACAGCAGACACTATGTAACCATAGGAGATAAGGAGTTGGAGGAATGATGTTCCTCCTACAGTGACCACCACGAGGAAATTCACCACTTGACTGAGGAAGGTGTCAGAGCAAGACAGAGCCAGGACTGGTGGGAGGTCACAGAAGAAGTGGTTAATGATGTTGGGTCCACAAAAGTGAAGCCTAAATACAGAGCTGGCCTGGATCAGGGAGCTCAGGAAGCCACCAACATATGCCCCAGCCACCATGCGTGTACAGAGGCCCTGGGTCATGATAGTGGGGTAGAGAAGGGGGCGGGAGATGGCTGCATATCGGTCATACGCCATAGCAGTCAGGAGAAGGCACTCAGACAGTCCCAGGCCGACAAAGAAAAAAAACTGAGCAGCACAGCCCACAAATGATATGGTCTTCTGCTCCCAGAAGAAGTCAGTGAGCATCTTGGGAGCCACAGCAGAAGAGTAGCAGATGTCAATGAAAGATAAGTTGCTTAGGAAGAAGTACATGGGTGTGTGCAGATGGGTGTCACCCCTGATCAGAAAAATGAGGGCCAGGTTCCAGGCCAGGGTCGTAAGATAGATGCCCAGGAGGGTCACAAAGAGGAGCGCCTGGAGTTCTGGATGGTCTGTGAATCCCAGGAGGATGAACATGGTCACTGATGAGCTGTTCCAGGGTTTGATTATGGACATGCTTCCCGTGGACCACAAGGACAAGATGCAGACCTGAGATAGTAACGACAGTCCTCATTACAGGTGGTATTAGCAAATAATTACAAAACACATGAGAGGGAAGGCAGAGGATTACAGGTTACAGCGTTATGCAAAGACTGTTTCCCTTTCTTGGTCTCAGTCTCAGTCTCTCTCTCTCTCGAAGGCAATTGCAGTCATCATCTTAAACATTTAGGCAGTAGAGTGTAGCTGATATGAATTTAAACTTTGGATCCCAAATCCCTAGGATCAACTTCTGCCTTGACCATTTATTTACTAGTTGTGTTACTTCAGGTGAGATAGCTAACATCTCTGGCTTCAACTTATCCTTAAAACTGGATGATAGCAATTACTTTATAGATTTGTTTTAAGTGCCTGACACATAACAAGTGACCAGTGAGTAGTTATTAGGACGGTCCTGTGTGCCTCAGGTGAGTCAGGTCATGCCTTGGAATAACTTCATCTCCTTTACCTAAGTTTCCAATTAGGAGGGAAAGATCAATGGAACTAGGTTCAGCTATGTAGTTGTGAGATGATTAATCAGATAGAATGTTTTTAATGCAAAGGATTAGGCCACATGTATATAAAAATGTTCTTAATTGTCAAATATTGGGTCCAAATATACTAATGTAGGTTGAATTTCAAATTTATCTCAGTCTGAGCTTTCTATTTTATTTATTTATTTATTTTTTAATTAATTTTTTTTTTTTTTGAGATGGAGTTTCACTCTTGTTGCTCAGGCTGGAGTGCAACGGCACGATCTCGGCTCACTGCAACCTCCGCCTCCCGGGTTCAATCGATTCTCCTGCTTCAGCCTCCTGAGTAGCTGGGATTACAGGCATGCATCACCACGCCCAGCTAATTTTGCATTTTAAGTAGAGATGGGGTTTCTCCATGTTGGTCAGGCTGGTCTCGAACTCCCGACCTCAGGTGATCCACCTGCCTCAGCCTCCCAAAGTGCTGGGATTACAGGTGTGAGCCACTGCTCCTGGCCTGAGTTGTTTAATTGTTGAGTGTGGGCTCTGGATCTAGACTGCCTGGATTCAATTCTCAGCCTCACTTAGTAGATGTGTGATGTTGACTAGGTCTCTGTAAAATTAAAGATAATAATAGCATTTACATTGTTATAGGATCTATCTAATTATCTATCATCTATCTATCTGTCTGTCTATCATCTATCTATCATCTATCATCATCGTCATGAATCTTCTAATCTTCTTAAAATATGCCGGCCCATAGTAACTGTTCTTTAAGTATTTGTTGTTGTTGCTGTTGTTATTTTAAACCTAAGTTACAAAGTATCCTCAATCAAATTATTTGAATTTTCAGTGCATGAAGCATCTTTCAAGATCAGGGACTTGATTTTATTAAATCCACACCAGTAAGGACTCCCATTGCTCCCTCACACATCCACACTGAGTGTCAATGCACATTAATCAGAAGGTAACTGCAGTCATCGAGTCTCTGAATCTGGGTCCCTAATCCTACAGAAAGCATCGGGAAAAATGTGGTCAGATGGCCATGTGGCTCATGGTGAATGACCCTTAAAGGTTTGGAATATATCTTGATCCTTCTTCAATTCTTAACCCAAATAATTTGGAAATCAATGAAATTATTTTAACTGCCTTTTAAATTAAAGAACTGTGAGATATTTGGTTAATGATCAATATACAAATGTGAACTATTGAAACAAAAAATGATGTTCCTGATTAATAAAAAAAAAGGAAACTGAACATTATGATCTATCTCTTGAAATAATAACTCTTAACATTTTGGTGTATAGTTTTTATGTACAAGTATATGTTTATGTGCATAGGTGTTTGTATCAGAGTACGCAAACCTTTGTAACTTGTATACATTATAGAAATCATTGCAAGTCAAAAACTTTACAATTTGGGAAGTAATACTCTATTTGTGCTGAATTTTTCTTGCTCAGTTTAGGACAGCCACTTTATTTTAACATCCTCAGTTTTCACAAATCAGTCTACATCTACTCATTGCCAGTTAAGGTCTCATTAACATTCTTAATGTTTTTTTCCTGGAACTTGCTCAGACAGATGCCCTTGAAATTGGGGCTCATTTGCTCCCCTCTCAATAGTTCCTTCTACATATTTTTCAGTGCTAAACCCCTCAAATTTGGATAATGGGAGAATGTGAAGCTCCTTTTAGCTATCACCATGCTGCCATTTGTGCAGAGTTTTAGATATTCATCACAGTAGTCACAATATTGTTGGTATGACTTTAAGCTTCATCCTATATTCTAAGGTTTTGCTCCTGTTTGTAAAAGGTTTGTGAACTTTCTAGAGTCAAGAGAAGATTCTTTATCCTTTGAGGAAATAAAAGAGGAACGTGCAACAAACTTTGGCATAATTGAGAGCAGACGTAGAGCCACATGGAGACATTGGGAGCTAAAACAAAAAGAGCTCTGCAAGAAGGTAGTGGTTTGATCCTGGGTAGGCTTTAGAAAAAGCCTGGTTCTAATTCTGACTCTGCCACTTGCCAGCTGTGGGATGTTGGGCAACTCATTTAGCCTTTCTGAGTTTCAATTTCCTCATTTGTAAAATGGGAATAACAGCCACTACTGGCCAGGTGTGGTGGCTTATGCTCATCATCCTAGCACTTTGGGAAGCACAGGCGGGAGGATTGCTTGAGGCCAGGAGCTCCAGACCAGCCTGAGCAACATGGTGAGACCTCATCTCTACAAATAAAAATAAACATGAAAAAAATTAGTCGGGAACGATGGCATACACCTGTGGTCCCAGCTACTTGGGAGGCTGAGGTGGGAGGATTGCTTGAACCCACAAGGTTGAGGCTGCAGTTAGCTGTGATTGTGCCACTGCACTCCAGACTAGGTGACAAAGGGAGACCTTGTCTCAAAACAACAACAAAACCAACAGTAACAACAGAGCTTGAAAATTGCTTAAGATAATATATAAAGGGCTCATGATGGGTCTTGAGATAGAATGTTTGCTTAATAAACTGGGATTGTGACTGTTATCAGCAGCACCTATTCCTTAAAGTATTATTGATAGAACCGACCATTAATTTTGAAAAACTTCCTCCTTGTATAATAGGTTGAAGTATGCTTATGTTAGAGAAATAAGAAGTTCACTAATGGACCATGCAAGTTTGTAAGAAGTGTTTACGAGTGAGGTTGAGGAACTTAATGACTGGAGGTCTGATGGGTTAATTGAAAGTCTGTTTTGAATGTTGTCATCAGGAGGGAGAAATTTTGTATTTAAGGATGAGATTTCCCAGCCCCAGAAACAGAAAGTGGAGCTGGACAAATTGAAACAAAAGGAAAAGTATATGTAGAGTTTTATTCCCACGTATGGATGCCCTGGAGCTTATTTTAGAACATTAGAGAGAAGGTATCTTAAGGGTCGTATGGAGTGCTTTATGGCACGGAACCCCGCTCACGAAGAGGTGCTTCTTCCCTTAAGAGGGAAAGGAGGTTTTATTCACTCTTGCAGCAAACTTGGGGAGCCTGGACTCCCTACAATTCTATGATACAGGTGTAATCAACACCGGGTCTATTTTACAGAGCTGAAGAGGAAGAGTCTGAGAGGCTCAGTGACCTCATTAGACTCATAGATGCAATTCCAGGATCTTCATGAACTACACTGTCCTTGATGGACACGGGAAGATAATAATACAGTAAAACCAAGCACCTAGCACAGTCCTTTGCACATAGAAAATACTGGGTAATTGATGGGGACTTGTAAAGTTGATTTATGATTCTGTTCATTTTCCATCAAATATATCTGGAGGAAGTGCTAAACTTTATAACCAAGTTTGCCTCATTTGAACTTCACAGACACAGTTGGTGATGGAGGAAAAAATTGAATGATGAGAAGGACCTCAGTCAGCCAAACTGTAGAGTTGGAGGTGTTCTGTGATTTCCCCAGCAATCCTGATCTGAGCTGCATGTCCTTCACTTCATGATGCCATTTCCTCTGGCTCCTGCCGGTGCCTGGTGCCCTCAAGGTACTGCTCTTCCAGGTCTTTCTTTCATCTGAATGTACAAATGATTGATGAAATGAGGAGTTCCTCTCAATGTAAGGTGATAATGCTAAAGGGGTCAAGACTTTAATTCAAGAATTAAGATTCAGATGGTATGATTCACAGCATTAGGGAGAAAAGAAAAGGAGGGTTTTGGAGTTTAGAGGCGTCTGCAGTGTTTAGAAAATCTGCTATGTAAAGTGTGTCTGGATTACAGGTCTTCTAAATTACTTTGTGGATTACTTACTAATAATTGAGGCTCTGTTTAAGGGCATAGAGGTTCCTTCAGAAATGTCATTCCCTTTTAATCATCTTGGTAGTTGCAAGGGCTCAAATGTACTTCAGGAAGCCCATCACAAGAGCAGTAGAGAATAACCAAGATTGGGCTGTGATTTCAGAATCAGGCTCTTAAATGCCTTACTCAGATTATCATGGTGAGCAAATTTCCCTCCTTAGAGTAACCTTGGTTTTTGAAAAGACTGGTTTCATATTTGTTTTACCATAGCATCTAATAGTATGCTGGGTTTACTGTTCACAAAATTTGTAATGAACAATTAATGCATTTATAAAGCTAATAATTCATCATGGTTTTCTGAAGACTTAAAAAATACTACTGAATACTTAATAGTCAACTGCTTACCAGTTAAAGAGACCATGTGTTTCTTTTAGCTCTCTTTTAGTAATATGGCCCTTTTAAGACAATATAGAATAGTGTATTAGGCCCTTTTTCAGGACTACCTGAGGCTGGATAATTTATAAAGAAAAGAGGTTTGGCGACAGAGCGAGACTCCGTCTCAAAAAAAAAAAAAGAAGAAAATAGGTTTAATTGGCTCACAGTTCAGCAGATCGTACAAGTGTGGTGCTGGCATCTGCTTCTGATGAGGGCTGCAGGAAGCTTATAATCATGGCGGAAGTTGAAGGGGGAGCAGACGTCTCATATGGTGAGAGCAGAAGCAAGAGAGAGAGCGCAACAGAAAAGGGCCAGGCTCTTTTAAGCAACCCGCTGTTGCCTGAATTCACTCATCACCAAGGGGATAGCACTACCCTATTCATGAGGGATCCGCCCCATCACCTCCTACCAGGCCTCACCTCCAACAATGGGGACTACATTTCAACATGAGATTTGGAAGGAACAAACACTCAAACTATATCAAACAGAGTCCAGCTTATCGTATACAACAATTAATAAAACACTGCACTGGGAAATCTATTCAACTGATAAATCATGAGCATAGAATTATCTGAGACAGATAACAAAATTGAACGTAAATCCTAAATTTCTGCATATTATCTGGAATTTCAATTTTGTATTGGAGAAAGCTCAAATATGAAAAGAATAATGTACATTTGAAAAACTGTGGCAAAAAAATCTGTAAATTCAAATTTTCCGTATTCTACTTAAGTACTTAAATGACAGCAGAGAATGCTTGAAAACAAAAAAGTATACAGCAGACACCTTGAAAAGTATAGTACTGAAAAGAAATGAGCTATCAAGCCACGAAAAGACATGGAGGAACCTTACTTACATATTACTAAGTGAAATAAATCAACCTGAAAAGGCTACATAGTGTATAATTCCACCTATGAGACATTTTGGAAAAAGCAAAACTATGGAGACAGTAAAAAGATCAGCAGTTGCTAGGGGTCAGAGAGGGAAGGGTGAACAGGCAGAGCACAGAGGGTCTTTAGGACAGTGAAGCTACTATGGATGATCCTATAACAGTGGATACATGTCATTATACATTTGTGCAAACCCACAGAATGCACAACACCAAGAATGAACCTAAATGTCAACTATGGATAATGTGCCAATGTAGGTTCATTGATTGTAACATTGTACCGCTGTGGTGGGGGAGGTTGATCATGGAGGACGCTATGCATGTGTAGCAGTAAAAGGATAAATAGGAAATCTCTGGTCAATATTGCCGTGACTCTATAATTGCTCTAAAAAATAAGGTCTATTTTTTAAAAAGTACAAAAAAAGTATTTAAAAAAGTACAAAAAGATTTGGCTGAATTTGAGGAAAGATAAATCGCATTGAGAGGTGCAGGGAGAAAAACTAAAAGTCAAAGAACTTCTTGGTTACCTAAATGGGCTTGTGGATATAGGGGATTCTATCATGTGAGATTAATACGGGGATGAAGACAAAGAGTAAACTGCACTTACCCTGTTGCTCCTGCTCTGCCTGCCCTTTAGCTGATACCTGGTTTGAGTTGTCCTGCTTTGGAAGGAGTTTAATCGGGTTTCAGTGGCTGCTTCCAATTCCCAAAGTGCTAATAAGTTTGGAGAGAGCTTGAGGCTGGTTTTTTCATCAAGGATCAAAATATCCTCTTGGTGCATAGAAGGTGTGTTTTGGGGCAGAGTAAAGGAGGAAAAAGATATGTACAGAAAGGATGGAGATTGCAATCTTTAAGAAGCTCTTCTCGTATCAGCTAATATGTGCATTTAGGGTCATTTTGGGAAAACGTTCAAAGTTGGGGTTGGGGGTAAATTGGGGAGAGGTTTTTTTTCTTCTCTCCTTGGAGATGTTTCATTACATTTGCCCCTGAGGGTCTTTTTGAAAGGGAGGAATGTATCACCTGAACTTCACGGCTTTATGGTTAATTGCTCTCTGGGGTTGTCTAGAACACAAACTCTAAAAGCTCCAAAACTGATGCTTATTAAACTCCATCCCAGTGGCCAGGGCCTCCAATCCCCCAAGGCCAATCAAGACATTTTCTGGTAGTACATGACAAAAATCCTCAAGATAGCAGTGGAGCATAAAGATAGGTTAAACACCACTCCACAAAAGAAAGCAACATTGCCTATCTATACATATATATTTATCGACCCTTTTCCATTTCTTAGTATAACCTATTTGGCCAGAAGTATGTTAAAAGGGTGGGAACTTAACCTTCCTGAGCTCCTACTATGTACTAAGCACTATACTATGTGCCTTATGTGTGTTAGCTCAGTAAGTTCTCCCAAATTCCCCTTGCAGAGGAGGAAACTGAAATTGAGAGAAGCTAAATAAATTGCTTGAAATTTTATGCTAGTAAGGGATTGATCCGATATTTGAACCTGTGTAATACCAAACATTGCATATAAACATATGGCACATGCATTTATTTTGAAACTCACATAAATGTGTTGATATGGTCAATCATACCCCTCAATTCATAAATCCATTTTCTTTCCACAGAAACCTACTATCTTCTTCCAGGAAACAGACATTAGGAATAGGGCATTTTGTTTTTCTGAAAACATTTAAAAAAACTTACTCTGCTATGGAATATAAAGGTGCAATATAAAGATGTAGGACTTTTATTCTATGGAGAGCTACATACGAATAAAAAGTAATATTGGTCCACACATTTAACAAAAGGCAAGCCATTAGTACATGTGCTTGCAGGTGGAGGGGAAAAAGTAAAATATTTGATTCTCTTGTTTCTTAAGGTGAGAACATGGAACTTTGGCCTTTTCAAAGTAGCTACGATAAACAGTGGATGATTGATCTCAATTCCATGGCTAATTAAAGGAGAGAAAGTTATCCAACCAGGCAGAGAAAAAAATGAACGGAGATACAGCCAGGATAGACTGAGTAGAATTCAAAGAAAAATATAGATAAGGGAGAAATTATTCATTTGTGCATTCCTTAAGTATGTATGTATTTATTTATTGAGAGTTAGGTCTCTTCATTTATTTATTTAAATTGACAAATGATGAATTATATATATTTATGATATATAACATAATGTTTTGATATATGTATACATAGAAGAATTATTCAATCAAGCAAATGAACATATCCATCAGCTCAACTACTTATCATTTTTCTGATGAGAACATTTTGAAATCTACTTTTTCAGTGATTTTCAAGTATACTACACACATTATCATTAATTATAGTCACTATGCTGTACAACAAATCTCCAAGATTTATTTCTCCTGTCTAACTGAAACTTTGTACCTTTTAAGTGACAGCTGCCTGCTCCTTCAACCCCTGCCCCTGGTAGCCACCATTCTACTCTCTGCTTCTATGAGTTCAATTTTTTTTAGATTTCACATAATTGAGGGCATACAGTATTTGTCTTTCTGTGCCAGGTTTATTTCACTTACCATAATGCCCTCCAGGTTTATTCATGTTGTTGCAAATGACAAGATGTTCTTCTCTTTGAAGGCAGAATAGTGTGTACATACTATATTTTCTTTACCCATTCATCCATTGATGGACACTTAGCTTGATTCCATATCATGGCTATGGTAAATAGTACTGCAATAAATGTGAGAGTGCAGTTATCTCTTTGACATATTGATTTCATTATCTTTGTATATATACCCAGTAGTGGGATTGCTGGGTCATATAGCAGTTCTATGTTTAGTTTTTTGAGGAATATCTATAGTGTTTTCTAGAATGGCTATACTTCTATATGCTACTTGTTTTTTATTTTTATTTTTTGCCATTCTAATAGATATTAGCGGGGTTTAGTTTTGATTTTAATTTCTTTTTTGTTAATGAATAGTGGCATTGAGTATCATATGTCCATCCATATATCTATTTTGCTCAATTATATGTTCACATATATTTTGCCCATTTAAAACGTTTATAAAATGTAATACTTAGTTTTGAAAGTTCTTTATATATGTTACATACAATTCCTTTATCAGATATATAATTTGAACTTTTTTTTCCAATCTGTAACTTGTCTTTTCATGCCATTAATAATATTTTTTGAGAGCAGAATCCTCAATTTTTGCATGTCTGATTTACCATTTTTCCTTTTTTTAATTGTGCTTTTGGTGTAACATCTAGGAAATCTTTGCATAACGCTGTCATAATGACCTTTTTCTATTTTTTCTTCTAGAAATTTTATGATTTATATTTTACATTTAGTTGTATGATTTAATTACTTGTGTATGGTGAGAAGTATGAACTGTTTCATATTTTGGCGCAATGATATCCAATTGTCCCAGCACTATTCATGGAAAAGTATATTCTTTCTCATTTGAGCTGTTTTTTGCATACTGATGAAAGTCATTTGATTGTAAGTATGTGGGTCTATTTCTGTTCTTCAGAACAGAACTGTCTATTCTGTTTCATTGATTTATGTATTCTTTTCTTTCTCTAATGTTATACTTTCTTAATTATTGTAGATATATGCGTATCTTTTCAAAGCAAGTAATGTGTGTCCCTCACCTTTGTTCTTCTATATCAAAATTATTTTGATTCTTCTAGTTCCTTTATCTTTCCATAAATATTGTATTACTTTTGTTGTTTCAAAGTGATCATCGTCAACATAAAAATTTTAGAATCCATTTGAAAATATCTACAGAAAATCCTGTTGATACTTGATTTAAAATGTGTTGAATATAGAGATCTATTTTGGGGGAATTGATATTTATTATGATACGACATTGAGTCTTCTAATCCATACACATGGTATATATCTCCGTATGTTTAGATATTTGATTTCTTTCATCAGTGTTTTATAGTTTGCTGCACACAGGTCTTTTATTTATTTCATTAGGTTTATACCTAAGTATTTCATGTTTTAAAAAATGTTATTGTATTGTAAATGATACATTTGAAAATTTCAATTACCAATTATTTACTAATAGTGTTCAATTACTAATTGTTCATTACTAGCTCAATTACCATTGTTCACTACAGTTAATTTTTATAATTTGACTGTTTATTGGGGTGCTGTTTAACTTATTAGTTCTTGAACCTATGCTATAGATTCTTTGGGATTTTCTACAATCATATTATTTGAGGATGATATGGTTAGGCTTTGTGTCCCCACCCAAATCTTATCTTGAATTGTAATCCCCAGTGTTGAGGGAAAGACCTGATGGGAGGTAATTGAATCATTGCGGTAGTTTCCGCCATTCTGATCTCATGATAGCGAGTGAGCTCTCATGAGATTTGATGGTTTTATAAGGGACTCTTCCTGCTTCGCTGTTTCACCCTTTCTCTCCTGCTGCCATGTGAAGAAGGTCCTTGCTTCCGCTTCACCTTTCCCCATGATTGTAAGTTTCCTGAGGCCTCCCCAGCCATGTAGAACTGAGTCAATTAAACCTTTTTCCTTTGTAAATTATCCAGTCTTCGGAAGTTCTTTACAGCTATGTGAAAACAGACTGCTACAGTGTATAAAGGAAGTTTTATATTTTTCATTGCAATCTATGTAACTTTTACTTATTTGTCCTGCTTTATTGATAGGAACTCCAGTACAATGTATAAAATGAATGGTGAAAGCAGATGTCATTGCCTTTTTCCTGATCTTAGGAGAAAAATATTTAGTCTTTAACTACTAAGTGTAATAATAGCTGTAGGGTATTTTTGTTGTTGATCTATGAACTATATCAGTTGTCAGATGTTCTTTCTAGTCCTAGTTTGCCAAAAGTCTTTATCATAAATGGATATTGGATTTTGTAAAAGACATATATCAAATTGATTGATTTTATACATTTTCTTCTTGATTTTTTACTTTATTGATAAAGAGAGTTGACTGATTTTTAAAATGTCGAACCAGACTTACATATTTTTGGGGATAAATCCAACTTGGAAATATGTATATAATATATATCCCTAACCAGGTATTTGGATTTGAGAGAAGGTAATTCCCAAAGAACCTAATTCTAAGAGAGATAACAGAACAAGAGCCACACAGTCGATCTTCAGGAGTGGAATCCTAAAGCAGAAGTAGATGCAATTTTCAATTCTAAAAGCCAAGGTAGCCATGGGTGGCAGTTCAATAAAGACATAGCCAGGAGTTACTCTGGTACTATGGAGGAGTCACCGGCTGCATTTGTTTATTGTTTTCTTGCCTTCAGCCCTCACAACTGTAGGTGAAAATATGTTGTGTGTATGTGTGTGTGTTGGGGTAACAGAATGGACATAAGAGATGGTAGGCTCATTGTAATCATCAGATTCTCTCTCCCTCTATATCCTTACATGCGGGAATAATCCTCAAAGTCTTGTCTGTGGGCTGTTTTTCATCTTCTACACACTTTACCTAGGCTATTTCCTCTTATCTCAGAGTTTAAATTAACAATGCTATGTATAACCACTCTTCTTGCCCACATCAGCTGAAAGACTGAAACATGATCACAATAATAGTTATCAAAACAAAGTTTCCAGGGTGTCTTACTACCCCAGATTCCTTTGAATTCCTTCTATACCCACACAGTCCTCAAAATTCCTCCTCATTCTGGAAGCCATCAGGGAGTGGCTCACATACTCTTTGTATAATAATCTCCTATTGTGTTACCTATTGTTTTACTTCTTTCCTGTTATGGATCAGGATGGTATTTCCTGCAGATAGTCACCATGTCACTAGCTCTGATGCACAACACAGTGTCTCATGGCTGAGGTGCTGGCATTGAAGATACAGGTATCTGCATTGAGAGCATCATACCTTGATGCCAAACTGCTGGCATTAGTACTACTGGTACTTTAATACTCATTTCAGTTTCTTTTTTCCAGCATTCTTTCCCCAGTCCCTTTGGACCAGGACTCAGGAATGTGTCTTGGGGCTGGGCTGAAGGATAATTTAAGTGATAGAAAACTGCTTCTTTCCAGAACCTCCTTTCTCTTCTGAGCTGGTCATTGTTCTGAAACTAGATGAGTACCTTGTGATTCTTTTCTTTTGAGATGCTCCCTTTGAGAGTTCCTGAGGAAAATTCATTTCAATGGATGTTTAGTCAGAGCAATGTTCAAAGTCTTCTTGGAAAATTTATACTCATGATGTTGTCAATTCATATGAGTCCTCAAATACCTTGATAAGTAGAGAAACTTGTGCTTTATTTTTTGCATTAACATTATTTTAAATCTTCACTGCAACTTTCACTATATCAATGATTAAGCATATTTTCATTTGAGTTGGAATTAACACTTAAAATTTTCTAATGATTCATTTTTTAGTTTAAGTCTTACCTGACAATTTCATGAGAGTTTAATACTTTCAAGTGTTTTTCAGGAGCATAAAATTTACATTATTTACAAATAATTAGGGTTATGATAATATTAAGTACACGATTAATAAAAATGACCCTGATAGCTAAGGTAATTTTTTATTAAAAAATACTGTGCCAAGATTGGCTAAAAATGAAAGTTTTTAAAAACCATATCCAAATTAGATGACATTTTAATGAAAACATATAGCTAACTGGTATTTAACAAAAACATATAGTTAGCCAGGGACAACAATAATATAGATTATCATGCTATTTCTAATAAACTAATTATCAGAATATTACAGCTGGAGATGTTTCTTCTGAGACAAATGGGCAATTTAAAAATCAAAATGATAACCCCTCATGATTGAATAGATTATATAATGATTTTCATATAGATTGTATATTATATGCTCTTCACACAAACATACAATGTTGATATATTTGGTGCACTTTCAGAGATAAAGGAAAAGCTTATGTAAGATCAACTGAGGCATCCAAGACCACACACTGGCAATAGGATGGATTTCAACCCACGACGTGTGGTCCCACTACCAATTATTTTTACTTCTGATGCCTACTCTTGTCATTTGTCTCCTGTTATATCATTGCATCTCTTTTTAAATATTTAAAAATCTGATTAAAAAGATTATGCCATGAATGTAAACTTATGACTTACCTGTTATCAGTTACATCACCCTTATCTAAATGTATTTGCTTGTTATTGTTATTTACCATTTACGTTATGCTTAGTATGTTGCCCCTCTCCCTGATCTGGTTTATTTCTCAGAATTGAACTTCATGATAATATTGAGTTCAGGTGCTTGAGAAGCACATGGTTCAGTGCTTGGATCACAGTGAGGATGTAATGTGTTTGAAGATGATCAGTCACAATTGCAACTGACCCTACAATTTAGGCATGTTTCCACTAGGTGGCAGCAACATTCCATATGGATAAAAAACTAATAGGCGCTTGGTTTTGACAGACAATGGTTTAGTAATAAAGTTAGTTGTAATCATGCTGTTTGAGTTTTTAGAGGTTTTCTATTTTACCTCTTTGGTTTCAGAATAAAAAAATTGAGGTCCAGAGAGGGGTCAGGAGAGATCAACAGCCCAATCTGCCATAGTAGAATGGGAATTAGAATTCAGGTCCTGTAATGTCTTTGCGCTTTCCCTCTTGTATAAATTGTTAAAGACCTCTACAGCTTTTAAATATACCTTCACTTTGGGTTTGTTAGGGATGTCTTATAAAAACACTTTGGATCCGTATCAGGTTGAAATTTTTACTAGTCGCTAGTGGAAGAAATGCGCCCCGTGATAACTTTCCAAATTCCAATTTGAGAGTTAAAATGTTTTACTACTAAGCATATTTGGATTTTTCTCTGGGGTTTCCTTGCAATGATTCAAGTAAACTCATTAAAATAGCTACGCTAAAATGTTAAGCTAAAACGAAAGTAAATAATATTTCAGGAGATGCTGTCAGAAAACAAGCTCATAGGATCCTAGGAAGATACATTTTGAGTTGAACCTCAAAGCACTTCTAATTGTAAACATTTATAATTCTGTGTGGAGTTTATTTGCCTTTATGTGCTATTTGCTTTCATACTTTTTTATTGTGGTAAAAAGCATATGACGTTAAATTTACCATATTTATTAGTTGGGGTTTTCTAGAGAGACAGAACCAGGAGGATGTATTCATAGATAGATAGACAGACAGATAGATGAATAGATGGACAGATATTAACAGATGGATAGGTGAGAGTGGGTTTATCAGGAGAACTGGCTCATGAGATTATGGAGGCTGAGAAGTCCTATAATGTGACATCTGCAAGCTGAAGAATCACAGAATCCTGACTTCCTGAGCGTGGTTCAGTCTCTAAGTGCAAAGGCCCCTACACCAAGAAAGCCAACGGTGTAACTCTCAACATGAGGCCAAATGCCTGATAACCTAAGGGGATACTAATGCAAATCCCAGACTCCAAAGGAGACCCTGGAGATATGATGTCAAAGGATGAGAGAAAGGTATCTCAGCTTCAGAGGAGAGACGGGGAATTTACTTTTCCACTGCTTTTTTGTTCTTTCCAGACCCTCAACCGATTGGAGGGTGCCCATCAACATTAAGTGAGGGCGGATATTCCTTACTCAGTCCACTGATTCAAAACATCCTGTGTCTTACAGACATACCCAGAAATAGTGCTTTACCAACTATCTGGATATCTCTTAATCTAGTCTGGTTGACGCCTAAAATTAACCATCACATCGTCTTAATTATTTTTTAAGTGTACACTTGACTAATATTAAATATATTCATATTGTTCTGTAACATATTTCCTTGGATACTTTCTGATGTTCACTTAAACTTCTGCTATTTTGATTAAATTTGATTTTTGAAAGTAAGGGCATGAAGAGTTTATGGTTTTATCCAGATGGATTTAATAGGATGACTTTCTTCCTCATTCTCAGATTTCTTATAGACTAGGTTAATAAATACATTCTGAGTCCTCATTCTGCATTTTTCTGTCCAATGCAGACATTGTTAATTTATAATTTGTTCTTTTTTTATTTCAATAGCTTTTGGGGTACAAGTGGTTTTTGATTACATGGATGAATTCTATTAGTGGTGAATTCTGAGATTTTAATGTTCCTGTCACTCAAACAGTGTATGCTATAACCAATATGTAGTCTTTCATTCCTCATCCCACTTCCACCTTTCCCCCTGAGGCCCCAAAGTCCATATCACTCTGTATGTCTCTGTGTTCTCATAGCTTAGCTCCTACTTTTAGGTGAGAATGTACAGTATTTGGTTTTCCATTCCTGCGTTACTTCGTATAGAATAATGGCCTCCAGTTCCTTCCAAATTGGTGCAAAAGACGTTATTGCTCTTTATTCTTAAGATTCTCAGTCTTACTTTGTAGATAGTCATTATCACTATAATCAGAGTTGCCATGATAGATGAAATCTATCACTACCCTATCTTATCAGCCTTTTCTAATCCTAGAAAAATGTATCGATCATAACTGTGTGATTTACCTTTGAAATTCCCCAGATCTTAACTCAGTAACAAAACTCATTCATAAATTAGTTGGAGTTTACTCTTTCAGCACAGAATTTCCTAGAATAGTTTATCTTCAACCTTAGCTAAGAATGTTTCTCTTGATGAAGAACTTCCTTGCCTTTTCATCTTCACAGTTGATTCTTGAAGCCATTTACCTTCCTTTCTTTCAACAATCTTAGTTACTAAATTTCTTTCCTAAATTAAGCTTATTCCCTTGTAAGTCAAGAGTCTCAGTAATTATATCCCTTTATATAGAAGACATTTCTCTCATTTAATTTTATTTCTTTTGAGACTGAGGATTGCTAACTTGGTCTCCACGAAATAGATTAATTCATTTTTTATGAACTTCATTCCTAAAGAAAACATTTCAAAAAACAGGAAATCAATGTTTTGAAACATCAGACTTTCAGGGCTGGATGAATTCTTGGAGAGTGAGCCCAATTCGCTCAGACTGGAGGGGTTAATTGACTTGCCCACAGTGGCACATCCAGGTAGTGGCATTGCTGGCAGTAGCACCCAAAATATTAAAAAGAGAAAAGAAGAGCCCCATCAAGCCCTTCATCCCATCCAGCCTCATTAAAAAAAATAAAGAGAAAAGACATCTTTTTATCGTGGTGCAAATAAGTCACAAGAAAAAGACAGAAAGGAGAGACACATTTTTGGCCATGACCCAAGAAACAGAATTAATGACATCATTAGTTTACATTCATTGAGTGATTTCTGTTTGTTAGGCACTGTGCTATGCCTTCCTTATTCACAGCTTATTTAATTATCACAACTCTTTTGAGGTAGGTATTCTTGTTACACCAGTTTTACAAATGAGGGAGTTGATAAGTTTAAGACATTAAACAACGTTGAACATGTTTATACTGATAAAAGGGCAGAGCCAGAATTTAAACCCAATTCTCTGTGTTGGAAACATGTGTTTCCAACCAGTATATTTCAGTACAAGGCTTGGTGTGTTTATGTGTGGTTTACTTCTGATGAAATTTCTCTTAAACAAAAGGCGTCTACTAACCCAGCAGGGAGTTTTCCTGGACTCAAATCAGAGAAAGCTCAGAGAAGAATAGGTAGGGGGATGGAAAGAGGCTCCTGTGATGAGCGGTTGGCCCTTTTTGCCACCACTCCAGGGAACAATTAGTGCTCAGAAATGTTTAGCTCTAATGATTGCTGGGCTTTTTATGTTGGACTCTGGAGTGAATGGCAGAGGGCAGCCTCTTGGAGAAAGAATGTGGCTACCTCTGCCCATTAAAATAATGAACTCCCACAGCCCATTTATTTGGGAGACTTGTTAACAAAGGCGCGGGGATTCCAGAAGCATGATTTACTATTTACATGAGGCCAAAGCATAAGAAATTGACGGAACCAGAAACCAGCCATGGAGCAGTGGGAAATGCAGATGACCTGGTTTGCAAAAGATGTTATGGCAGCAAAGCAATCAATATTTCTTCTCTTGTAGTACAAGATTGAATGATCCTTCTGCCCAGTGTAATCCAGTAAGTCCAGCTCATTCCCTCCTACCTCATCCATCCAGCGGCAAATCACAACTATACATTTACAGCCTATTCTGCCTTTTATTTGTAAAAGGGGCCGAGTAACACTGCTACTTCTTGAGTCTATTAGGATAATTAAATGGGTTTATAGAAATCAAGCCTTTCAAACAGTACCTGGCACACAATAAGTACTAAATAAGTATTTGATTATATTGTTATATTATGATTGTTATATGATTATTGTTTGTGATTAATTATATATTACATGTTTTGTTATTATAATAATAACAGGCCAAATATAGTAAGTCATAGGCCAAACCCTTCTGCCAAACTTTGAGGATAAGTGGTGGAAAAAAAATCTATTTATTCAACAAAATATTTACTGGGCACCTATGTCCCAGGCCCTATTCTTTGTACTTATGATAAAACTGCCTTTGCAAAATTATAACTGAGGAAATTATGACAGTCAAAGAAATCATACCTACCTGACTCCGTCTTGCTTCTAACCTTTAAGCTGTCTTTGTCCATTCTTGGGCATAGGCTGAAGTAATGTTGGGAAGGAATTCAGTTCATGGTTTGACTCTGAAACAAAATTAATAGCAACTCTTCCTTGAAGATACCCGCTTTCTGCCTGGGGACCAGTCTGTCTTTGTAGGACTAACAAATTAGATGCAAGATTAGAAATTACAGTTTAGGAGTCATGCAGCCTCTGGCTTCAAGAGTCTGAATCTTCCCAAATTGGTGCTAGGGGTAACATCACTATTGGAAAACCTAAGATCAGTGCTTGAGATATTTGGCAGACCCTGCACTAGATGGATCAGCTGACACCACCCAGACCTGTAAACTGGCTCAACCAGTTCTGCCATCCCACTGGGGAACCGAAGAAAGCAAGAAAAACTCAATTGGGTCCGTTTGATTCCATCTCCAACCTAACCAATCAGCACTCCCCACTTCCGAAGCCCCTACTTGCCAAATTATCTTTAAAAACTCTGATCCCTGAATGCTCAGGGAGACTAATTTGAGTAATAATAAAACTCAGGTCTCCTGCACAACTGGCTCTGCATGAATTACTCTCTCTCCATTGTAATTCCCCTGTCTTGATAAATGAGCTCTGTCTAGGCAGTGGGCAAGGTGAACCCACTGGGTGGTTACAAGGATAGATCAGTAAACAGAATGGGCAAAACTGTCTGCCTGTCTTTGAGTAACTTAAATTCTGGTAGGGAAGATTTCACCAAGATAAGAGATACCAAATTCATCTTACTTCCTTTCTGATAGGATTAAATAGATTGATGTTTTAGTGAAGATCAATCTAGGCTCGTCTTGGTTTTGACTGCTTGACCACTGACTTGTGGGGAGATTAGAAATTTGTAAAAAACACAAAGTTGGAGAAGTTTTTAATATGATGAATGACAGAGAACCACAGTTACCATTGGGTGCAAACATGCATGGGCAAACAAATTCCATACAGATAATAAAATACAGTAACCTTAATTTCACCACTGAGTCTTTCTCAGGGCATTTCTGCCTTTTTATACCCATTTGTATTTCCTAACTTTTAAAAAATATTTCCTTTTTTTTTTGAGACAGAGTCTCACTCTGTCATCCAGGCTTGAGTGCAGTGGTGCAGTCATGGCTCACTGCAGCCTAGACCTCCTGGGCTCAGGTGATCCCCCCACCTCAGCCTTCCAAGTAACTGGGACTACAGGCATGTGCCACCACAGCCCACTAATTTTTGTATTATTATTATTATTATTATTATTATTATATTATTATTATTATTATTTTTTGAGATGAAGTCTCGCTCGGTCACCAGGCTGGAGTGCAGTGGCATGTGATCTCAGCTCACTGCAACTTCCGCCTCCTGGGTTCAAGCGATTCTCCTATCTCAGCCTCCCCAGTTGAAACTACAGGAGCATGCCACCATGCCCAGCTAATTTTTGTATTTTTAGTAGAGACAGCGTTTTGCCATGTTGTCCAGGCTGGTCTCAAATTCTTGAGCTCAAGCAATCGGGCTGCCTCCACCTCTCAAGTGCTGGGATTACAGGAGTGAGCCACTGCGCCTGGCCTGTTTCCTCAGTTTGATCTTACATCAGTGCCAGTCTGTCTTTCTTAACTGCCAGATATGTATGGGCTTACCTCTTGTCTTCATGGTGATCGTCTGATCTGGCCTGATGACATCAAAGTTGTCCCTTGCTTATCACTGTCTTTAAATATTGAATGAACCCTCTTCTCCCTGCTGCTTTTCTTGCCCAGGAAATATTGATTGCTGTTGGTTCTTGACCACAATGGCTCAGCCCATCTCAGTCAGCTTAGATAATGCTCCCTTTTCCCCTTCATGGAGACCTGTTCTTATCCCTTCTTTCCTGTAATTGTGCCGACTGTGCTAGTTGAGATTTTCATCATTCTATGAATTTTGTGCAATGACTTTTATTAAGAACATTATATAATTAGAATAAATGTTCTGGTCTTAAACATGATAAGTGTGTGTATGTATATATATGCACAAACATACACATATATACGATTATCCCTGCACACATATGTATAACATATATATATCTATATATATACATACAAGTATACATATACACACAAATATGTATACACACACACACATATTTTTTTCCCACTTAGTTTTACTACCTAGAAGAATAGATTGTTAGACTGTTGCCTGGATTTCCTCCCGCAAAATGGAATATGTCAAAAATTGTAGCCCACTGTATTCAGTTCCCTTCTTCTGAGTTCTTATACTAAAGATCTATAATGCATAAAAATGCCTAACTTTATTATACTTTATTTATTTATACTTTATTTTCAAGTCAGAAAGTCTAAAAAAGCCATAGCGAACCTAAGTCCAAAGGGACACTTCAAACTCATCTGATTCAACCCTCTCATTTTCCATTTGAGAAAATGAGAATCCGGAGAAATGACTTTTCCAAAGTTCCCAGCAAGTTATGAATGGAGCTGAAGACAAAACTCGGGCTTCTGACTCCCAATCAGTTTCTACTTTATTATTAGATGGATTCTCTTTTGGTCAACAAACATAGAGCATGCGGATTATCCTAGGCTGACTTCCTCTGAAAAGTCTTTGCCTGGCAGGTGGCTGGGCTTTAACTGGGTGTTGTTTAACGAGATGCTGACGGTATGATCTTCCAGGAAATACCCACTCTTACAATAACAAATGAAATTTAACTGACCACAGGATTCTTCTTTCCTTTATGCAGGAAGCAGGCTTATGGCTGTAGGAAGGAACAACACAATTGTGACAAAATTCATCCTCCTGGGACTTTCAGACCATCCTCAAATGAATATTTTCCTTTTCATGTTATTTCTGGGGCTCTACCTGCTGACGTTGACCTGGAACTTAAGCCTCATTGCTCTCATCAGGATGGACTCTCACCTGCACACGCCCATGTACTTCTTCCTCAGTAACCTGTCCTTCCTGGACATCTGCTATGTGTCCTCCACTGCCCCCAAGATCCTCTCTGACATCATCACAGAGCAGAAAACCATTTCGTTTGTTGGCTGTGCCACTCAGTACTTTGTCTTCTGTGGGATGGGGCTGACTGAATGCTTTCTCCTGGCAACTATGGCCTATGATCGGTATGCTGCAATCTGCAACCCCTTGCTTTACACAGTCCTCATATCCCATACCCTTTGTTTAAAGATGGTGGTTTGCGCCTATGTGGGTGGATTCCTTAGCTCTTTCATTGAAACATACTCTGTCTATCAGCATGATTTCTGTGGGCCCAATATGATCAACCACTTTTTCTGTGACCTCCCTCCAGTCCTGGCTCTGTCCTGCTCTGATACCTTCACCAGCGAGGTGGTGACCTTCATAGTGGGTGTTCTCGTTGGAATAGTGTCTGTGCTAGTGGTCCTCATCTCTTACGGCTACATTGTTGCTTCTGTTCTGAAGATCAGCTCAGCTACAGGTAGGACCAAGGCCTTCAGCACTTGTGCCTCTCACCTGACTGCTGTGATCCTCTTCTATGGTTCTGGATTCTTCATGTACATGCGACCCAGTTCCAGCTACTCCCTAAACAGGGACAAGGTGGTGTCCATATTCTATGCCTTGGTGATCCCTGTGGTGAATCCCATCATCTACAGTTTTAGGAATAAGGAGATTAAAAATGCCATGAGGAAAGCCATGGAAAGGGACCTCAGGATTTCTCATGGTGGACCATTCATTTTTATGACCTTGGGCTAATGTTTACAATGAAGCTGTAAGCTGGGTCAGTTATGCAGGCATTTACATAATTTTAAACTAGTTGATCTATAGAATGAATTGTGTGAATCAGGCTTTTTTCCCCTCCTTCTTAAGATTTCACTAATAGTTTGCCTGTTGGCTATTAGAAAACATTTTGGCCATTGTTGCTTTGTAAAATGAATAGCATTGTATAGTTTGAGATTTTAAATGCTCTGCCTAGCAGAAAACTTCACCATGACAAAACACGTCCTGGAATGTCAAAACAGAGTCTGTATGTATAGGAAGAAAATCATCGAAAAAATGTTAGTCCAGCATTTTGTGTGGTGATCTTCAAGGTACAGCATGGTATAATGACCTGAAGAGGATGATGTTTTTCTAAACATAGTTGCCTTTCCCTCTTCTGAGATTCTCAAATGGTTTGCTTTAGAGCCCATGAAAACCACAGGGCAGACACTTTCCCGTGTTTCAGAATCATGGCCGTAGGAGGCCCTGTGACTGATGGGGGAGTTTTAATACTCTTTAGATGCATTAAAGCAAGAATTCTGATCTGGCTCTTGATGTAATTTGGATATTTGTCCCCACTCACATCTCATGTCTGATTGCAATCTGCAGTTCTGGAGGTGGGGCCTAGTGGGAGGTGTTTGAATCCTGGGGGTGGATCCCTCATAGGTTGGTGCTGTATTCATGATAGTGAGTTCTTGTGAGATCTGGTCATTTAAAAGTGTGTAGCACTCCCCCCCACCCCCGTCACTCTCTCTGTCCTCTCACTCTGCCTCTCTCTCTCTTGCTCCTGCTTTTGTCATGTGATGTGCCTGCTCTCCCTTTGCCTTCTGCCATGATTGTAAGCTTCCTGAGGCCTCCCTAGAAGCCAAGCTGATGCCAGCACCATGCTTCCCGTAAAGCGTGAAGAACTGTGAACCAATTAAATCTCTATAAATTACCTAGTCTAAGGAATATTTTTATAACAGTGCAAGAATAGTAGTCCTTAATGACTGAACAAACAACCTCTTGGCCAATTCAATCAACTACAAAAAGAGGCCACTAAAACAATTTAAATAAAACCAAGGAATTATTGCTTAAGCCCAAAGTGACAGCTTTCTAACCAACAATTAAAGTTCCTTAGGAATTTAAAGAGAAGCATACGCTCATCTGAGATGAAAAGTTCTCTATTTTTACCAGGGTTGTGATTAATTCTAGAAAAGAACTTAGCCAAGGAATTGAAGAAAATGATTTTTCTCCTCTACATTTTCTCAGAACTTGTTATATATTCTTGAATTGGCAGTAAAGAACTGGAATAAATTCATTCAGCTGTGGCCTTTCTTGGTTAGGCTATAAATAAGTGAGTAAATGATATCTGCCTGTGTGGCTTTAGGCAAGTTGCTTGGACTCCAGGTGCCTCAGATCCTCATCATAAAATGGAAATTGTAATAGTAATTTTATCCTAGGATTATTATGAAGAATTAAATGAGTCAGTACATGTAAATACTTAGAATACTGCATTGTGAATAGAAAATGTCCAAGAGGTGCTATTACTATTATTATTATATAATGCTTAATCATTATCCAAATAGAAAAAAATGGAAGAGATTTCCTTAGTTTGGTAGGAAATGTAATTTTTGCAATGGCTTTATTGCATTATAAAGAGGATCTGGAGGGACTATTGCAAAGAGGGTTAAGAATATTCACTTTTAAGTAATCGGACCTGAGATTATTAATTTCATCTCTGCCATTTTGTAGGTTCATAGCCTGATCCAAGTTATTTAGAAACTCTATTTTCCTCATCTGTGAAATGAGGATAATAATTGTAGCTACCTGAGGACTAAGCTCTGATTTTTTTCTCTTGCTCAAATTCCTTTCTAAGGGGTCTGGGGAGTCATGCCCTACAAACCATAAATTCTCATCAGATGGGTTTTATTTAACCCTGGATATAGTGACTTACTTTACAATCTGACTCTAGCATAACAAGGAAGAAAATCAAAATGTTTTATACTAAAAACAATTTCCTTGCCACACCTTGAAATTGCCCTGCAAAGTCTCTGGTGGGAAAAATCCACATGCTATAGAGAATCTCCTCTCCCCTTTGTTTTCCTTCCTTTATTCCCTGACGTAGGAGATAATCAACTAAGAGCCAGGCACCTTTTTAAGTCCGATAAGAAGCAATTTACAACCTGCTCTCTCTGAAGTCTGCTATCTGAGAGCTTCTTCCGCACAATAAAACTTGGTCTCCACAATCCTTTACCTGAACTTGAACATTTCTTTCCATTAATCGCAGGTCTTCAGATGAACTCAACCAATTGTCTGCCAGAAAATGTTTAAATTTACCTATAGCCTGGAAGTTTCCACTTTGAGTTGTCCCACCCTTCTGAACAAAACCAATGTCTTTCTTAAATGTATTTGATTGATGTATCATGCCTTCCTAAAATTTATAAAACCAAGCTGTACCCCGACCACCTTGGCCAAATGTTCTCAGGACCTCCTGATGGCTGTGTTGCGGGCCATGGTTACTCATATTTGGCTCAGAATAAATCTCTTCAAATATTTTACAGAGTTTGACTCTTTTTGTCAACATACCCCATAAAATTGATGCAACAATTAATTGAGAATATACATAAAGAGGGCTTAGCCCAGTGCCTGGCATATGGTAATACTTAGTACAAGTTAGCTTATATTATTAGTCAATATCTTTACTCAGTTTTATATAAATCAAGAAAAATCCAGGGTAATGTGTTAAAAAGAGACCAAAGAAATAGGTTTAGGGTATCCACTCCAATTGAGACATATTAGTCTCAGCCAAGAGGCACACCCATATTACTATCTCTATGATTTCTCTTGTATATCAGAAGCAGTTCTTAGGGAATTAGAGTGAGCTCAGGTTCACAGCTGTGACTATTTCGCCAACTCTATCAGCTATCTGGATGCCTCTCCCCCTTTTCCTTATAGCTTTTTTTCCCCTCCACCTTTCTTGACCTGTACTCCAACTCACCAAGCTCCTATCCTTCAGTTTGTCAATTTTCAAAATGGTAGTTAATCTTAAGTTCTCCTAATGTCAAAAGTCATTGAAATGACGCAATTAACTAATGAAAATATCTCATGCTTTGGATTTACATGGAGCTATTATCAATCTTTACTATATCCAAACTTTTTTGATGAATGGAGATTCTGAATAAAAAGTCTTCATAAAACTTTTTCTTGTTCAATCACATATATATCTACCAGTAATGGTAATTTTCTCATTGCACTGAGAAGATATAAGGTACTTTTGCAGTTGGCCAAACTACCAAGAAGAATGTAAGTCTTATTAATAGTGATTAATTCTATTGCATAAGATGGAGATTGGTTGTAAGACTTGAATGTTTTGGGGTTTACAGTAAGCTATATGTTGAATGTTTCCTAAACAAGTGGATTTATTATGGGGCTTATAATCAGACATACATTAAACAGAATATTTTGGGCCCTTAAGGAATCAGGCATTTTATAGCCATTTGAAGGAGGAGGAGGTAAAACTCTTTCCTGGGAGGGCTAGTCAGCTGGAGATAGAATTCACTTTAGTAAAATTACCATCATCCAGGGTGTGGCACTCATGTTTGCAACTTCCAAAAATCTTTTCCAGATGGACTGAAGTTAACAAAGCTCAGAACAGCTAGCTGTATAAGCCAGAATGACAGATTTAATTTTCAGTGGAGAACAAAGCTGCCAAGCTTGAACTTGTGCCAGTGGCACAATTCTCCATCTGTCAGGAAGCCATATAGAAAGACAAATTACAATGAAAAGTCTATTTGGAGAGAAAGAGATCACAGCAAAGCGGATAAAGTGGATCAGTTCCTGATACACCCAGCTAGAGGGTCCAGATCAGCTGAGGCCCTGGGCAAGGGCACTACCAAATTTTCTCCCCAAGCATTCCTTTTCCTCTCTTCCAAGATGACTGTCCTCCCTTCTAATCAATACTTATAGATTGATGAACTTACAGCTTTTCCTACTTTTAGTCTAAGAAATACATATTTTTTTCTGTAAAATGCTTCTGTTACACAATTTACACACAGAGAGTGCATAGTGAAACCACGGGCTGATTTTATGGTTTAAGTTTTAGAGTTTTGTAGACACCTTGTTGTTGTCCTAAGCACCAACAGCATTCACCTACTTTTTTTTTTCTTTGTAGGTACATATAATTATGCACACTCATGAATTAATGAGTGATGCATTAAAGGAGCTCTGATGAGATGCTTAACATTTTTCTAAAGATGAATAGTCTCATGTTTCTAGTCTTAAACCTTCACAAACCTAGAGCTTGCCTATTCTGTGATCATCCACAGAAATGAGGAATCATTTGCATTTCACTTGCTTGTGTCCAGATAATGAATCTGGATCTCCCTGACATAAAAGTAAGCAGGGGCAACCTGACTACCTTGCATGTAAGGAGATACACCATGTATACCAGCACATTCTCCCACTAGCTTGATCTGTGACTACCTGCGTGATTTCCTGGTGACTTATCGCCATGTTTGTAACATTTTTCAAACCCACTGGGGATGATAAGCCAGCTGTTTATATCAACCTTCACTGACTTTATTCCACCCTCTCTCTTCTTGTGCTTCTTTCTCTCCTTATGCTGGTTAAGACCTCCTATATGCAATAATGCTTATGGGCCTGGCCAGGGATGAGAGTTCACTCTTTCCTACAAGCAAAGAAATAGTGACAGTAATCTCTTGCATGCATGGCTTGGAACTTTTACAAACTAGATATAGCAGCATCTCTCTTCAGAGTTGCCAGACCAAATGGCTGGCACTATCTAGTTGAAGAGACTAACCACACACTTTGGGTGGGACCACATTCTATAAATAAACCAGCAGCTGGGACCCAGGGAGACCTCATAGAAAAACAGAGAATTCATCTTGCGCTCAAAGCCAAGTTCTTCTGAAAGAGAACTATGATGTCAAACTAGACTTAAATGTGAGCATGCATAGAAAAATTGGCATGCATAAAGTATCACTTTGATATTGTATGGCATATTCTTGTTTGTTCTAATAAAACATCTTTCTTATGCAACAAGAGGCTGGGTTGCTTTGATCTTAAGAAATTCTTAAGAAGCAAAATTGCTCCGCATGGTTTAGAAGGAGAAAAGCCTGTAAGTCAGACACAACACTGAAACTCATAGCTCATTTCCTAACAACTGAAAGCTACGTATGTAGCCTGGCAGGATTGGCAGTGAGACTCCATCTGGGGCTGAGCTGCAGGGGGAGGTGTCCTGGGAGAGTCATCAAGAAGATGTAGATTCTGAGAAGTCTTGTACCAATCTAGTCTTCCCTCTCTACATTTCATGTGCCCTGTGAGAGATACTACTGACAATTGCCTGTATTGTCTGTGCTACTTGTATAAATGTCACTTTTTTTTCTTGCAGACACTTCTGGTTTTCTTGTAGACACCAGAAGGCAAAGCAGGTATTCCTTCTCTGTTTAACACCTTCAATGTCTGTGGCTTTCAGATCTTGAAAGGCTCTGGAATTGTTTTTCATCATACATGCCATCCCTGGTAGTTTTCCAACAGCAGGTGATGCATGAGATTTTCTTGCTTTAGCAACTTAAGCATCTTTTTATTAGGACTTTGGTCTTCTTTATTCATTTGATTTACCATTTTTTAAAACCTCGTCCTATGTTTTAACATTACAAACTATTTGTAATAACATTTCAAAAACAAATAACTTTATCATGTGGTTTTACGTTTCTTTTTTTAAACTTTACATACATTTTATTTTTGTGGTTGATTTCATTCCTCCCCCTTCAGCTCCTCCCCCACTTCCCCCGCCAAGCAGCAGGAATAACCTGAAGGTTCCCAAGAACCCTCTCCCATTGAGTCCTACCTGGAAAGTAGTTACCTACTTGGAGAGTCCTCCTCATCACTTTTTTTCCAGCTTTTATTTTAAGTTCCAGGATACATGTGCAGGTTTTACATAGGTAAACATGTGCCATGGTGGCTTGCTGCACAGGTCATCCCATCCCCTAGGTATTAAGCCCAGCATCCGTTAGTTGTTCTTCCTGATGCTCTCCCTCCCGACCCTGACAGGCCCCAGTGTGTGTTGTTTCCCTCCATGTGTTCATGTCTTCTCATCATTCAGCTCCCATTTGTAAGTGAGAGCATGCAGTGTTTGGTTTTCTGTTCCTGCATTAGTTTACTGAGGATAATGGCTTCCAACTCCATCCATGTCCTTGCAAAAGAAACGATTTTGTTCCTTTTTATGGCTGATTGATGTTTGATTTACTTTTATTTTACAATTACAATGAACTGTAACTCACCATTACACTTAAAAAATTGTATTATTTTAATTGACAGATCATAATTATATATATTTTTGGGGTACAATGTGATGTTTTGATATGTATTTACAATGTGGAATGATAAAGTCAATTAAAGAATTAAAGTCAATTAAAGAATATTAAAATAATCATTTTAATCTTTTTTTCCTCTTCTTTTTTATGTTCAGCATATGTCCCTAGAGCTGAGTTTGATAGTATCTCTTCTCTATTCTTGAAAGGCAGCTTTCGTCTTGTAGGAGTCCCACTGTATTAGTCTGTTTTCAAGCTGCTGATAAAGACATACCCAAGACAGGGCAATTTACAAAAGAAAGAGGTTTAATGGACTCACAGTTCCACATGGCTGGGGGAAGCCTCACTCACGATCCTGGTAGAAGGTGAAAGGCACATCTTACATGGCAGCAGACAAGAGAAGAATGAGGGCCAAGCAAAAGGGGAAACCCCTTATACAGCCATCAGATCTTGTGACACTTATTCACTACCATGAGAACAGTATGGGGCAAACTGCTCCCATGATTCAATTATCTCCCACCAGGTCTCTGACACAAAATGAGATAACTATGGGAGCTACAATTTAAGATGACATTTGGATGAGTACACAGCCAAACCATATCATTCACTACAGCAAATTTTTCTGTGACATTATTACCTACCTGTCTTTTTTGGGTTCTAAAGGGGAAGGGAAGATGAACTGTATGCTGTATACTCTCAGACACCTAGGCTTCTGTCATTGATAATAAGACTGTTGAGGTCCCAGCATCTGAACAGTGCCTGGCACATTAGGTATGCATTTGATCAATATTTGTTGAATGAATGAATAAACATTTGTATTTTAGAACAAACAAATCTTAGTATTTGGGCTCCTACTGAGTCAAAATTACCCTATCACTTACATTCAGCAAAGTTCCTAAAAGTACTTGATAAAAAATGAAACAAATAATTTATGTGGCAGGTAAGTTCTCAGTAGACTTCTTCTGGGGGAAATATGGTTATCAAGACTATCTAATTTTTATGCTACATTATATTGTAACAACATATATTCTTTTTTGTTTCAGAAATAATTAGCTTTTTATAGTGCAAATCAAAATTATGTGTTGATCGGCCTTGTTTTTTAGATCAATTAAAGTATGTTAATAAAGTTATTTATTTCGGATTCTATGTTGAGGATACAGAATTTCTCAGTTTTTCAGTCAAATTTGACAGATTGCAATTTAATTTTTAAAACTATGATTTAATTATACTTTTAGAATGAAAGCAAAATGTGGTTTCCTCATATCTTTAATCTACACACATATATGTATATATGTTTATTACTCAGGAATAAGGCCTTAGGAATATTAAAACATGTTTTTATGAGCAATCAGTAGGCTACAGAAATTGGTATAATAACAGTGTAAGCTGATTACGTTTTAATAAGCAGAGGCAATAGAAATTAGAATTAAATTAATCTGCTTAAAAATATAAACATATGAACAAAAGGTTCTATTTCAAGGGTAACAAAGGAAAATTAAAGCAATTTTTCTACCTAATAAAATGTCAGTCCAAAACAAATATTAAAATAATTTAAAAATTGCATTATCTGAATGTGGGGGAAAATACGGTGAGTGATAGTATACAGTCACTTATTTCTAGGGAAAATATAAAATGATTTCAACATTTTGAAAATATAGTTGTGGTGATATTTGGTTAAACATTTAGGCTAAATCCACACTTTTGTCTTTACTTCTTCCTGTAGCCCACTTAAATGACAATAAAGGGTTTATTTTTTGTTTTTTTGTTTTTAAATTATAAAACCACCAGGATGTAGAGAATAGGAGAAGTGGTGACAGGAGTTGGAAGGTAGAAAGCAGATGTATGAGAGGCAACCAACTCAGAATAAATAAATCAGAAAGCTATGGGTTTTGGACGGGTTAGGGTGGAAGAGTAGGGAAGAAGCCATTTGATTGCATGATCTCAGAAAGGATCAGAAACAGAAACCACTAGGAACCTGCACAGGGTGGGTGAGGCTTAGAACTGGCAGTTTGGTTGAAAATCTATTAAGAAACAACTGGATTCCCGGACCATCCCCTCCCTTCTTCTTGCATCCAGCAACCTTCCCCTAACCATCCCTCCCTAACTCTGTCAGAAGACCGGAAGTTTGTTCTCTGGAGAACTGAACCAGGGACTGTGGGCTCAGAGCTATCAGACATAGCTAAGGAGGAATGTTGAAAAAAGAGCCATTTACAATAACATCTGCCTCGTGAAAAGGGAGATTTCCCCGGTTTGAGCTCCTCTGTTCACCATGCACTTACTCCATTCACTCATTCAACGTTTGGAACACTCCTAACTGGGTTGATATCTTCTAGGCAAAAGACTGAATTTCTATGTAGAGAAAATCCTGCCCAAGGGAACATAACTACTGATGCTTACAGGAGGGGTCCATCTCAGCAATTGTGAAGTTGCTGCCAGATCACCTAGCAGAAAGTCTGCCGGAAGACTATCTCTGACCATGAACACCAAGCTTCAGATCTTGTTTTTTTAGTGTTCATTCTGCAATTTGAAAGCATACTCAAGGACCACGAGACAGAGCCCTAAAACAAACAGAAAAAAGGAACCCAATGACAAAAAGACAATCCAAGGGCTATAAGAATAGGAAAAAAATTCAAAAATTAATACACTCAGATTAAAGAAGATATTGTGTCCTTCAAACAAGAACAGGGTGCCATATTAGGAGCAAGAATGAGGATAGAACCAGAACTGTTTTTCATTTTAAGTATTAAAATTAACTTGACTTTTAAAACTGTAACTATGTGTAATTTACATTTATTACATTGAGAGTTGTTTCAAAAGTCATTGATTATTTATTTATTTATATGCCAGAATCATTCTTTCTCAGAGGATTATCTTGATTTTTTTTTGTTTATAGTGGGGGAAATATGTCCTTTTCTGTTCTCAGCTGTCATAGAGTAAGTTTGTTTCCAATTCTGGGTTTAGACATAAATCCTGATTTGTTTAAGCCAATCAGCAATCAGCAAATATCATCCAAAAGCTGTAACAACTAGCTTGGAGTAGAAGTGGGCAATATAGCCCAATCAAAGCCAGAAAAATGCAAGGAGATCCTTGCTAGGCATCTGGGAAGAAATCTTTCATCTGTGGTATCTACCAGAGAGATGCTGTCTTCTTTAGGATGACATGAGGTGAGACCATGAGATCTGGAACTTGTACAAGAATTATGCTACTACTAGGAAAATTTGCCACAGGATGGCACAATTCCTGCATAAGGCATACTAAACTGAATAAATGAAATTGGATATTTGGTAATACTGTTTGAGCCAGTGGATCAAATTTTCTCTGAATATCTCTGTTTTATGAGCTAAAAGATTCACTTTAATGCTTCGTTCAGTTTGAGTTCTTTTTTTCTGCCATTAAAATAAAAGATTCCTGAGTCTAAAATTAATTTTGTAATATATACCAAGAATCACAAAAATAGGACTCATTTTTAATAAGTTGTCTAAATTCTTGGGATGTTAATTGCCTATTACTGTACAGGGAATTACTACAAAACATTGTGGCTTAAAACAAAAATAGAAGAAAATGGTTAAATAAATAGAGGTATAGTCAGTTGGTCTATTATAATGCACCTGGAAGATGATAATACTTATATAAGCACTCAAGGGATTTTGACAACCTACAAATTCTGGTATTCAAGAAATGTAATTTTCATCATCATTCCATAACTCTATTTTTACTTTATGCTCTCCTTTTTCCTCCACTGAGGGAAAAAAATCAATTCAAGTTCCTTTTCTTCTCTATCCCTCAGGTTTATGTCTAAGTTCTATAGAACTTGAATGATGTCAGAGTATTGGGGGCGTCTGATCCTTGATCTCACCATACTAGCAACTCTGAAAATATCTATTGTTTCATCAGATACCAGCTGTTAAATCACAAACGGGTTGCTGGTGATTTCTGTTTATTCCTATCCTCAAGATTTATTAGGTCCGATAACTCTGATAAGCTACCCTTGGTTAGATGGAGATTGTTCCGTTTCTCCCATCCTGAATATTGCACAGGAAACTGCACCACTCACATGTCTACTTGGAAGCCCCCATGACTCTGTTTTCTTAAGTTTCTGCCTGCCAACCAAGACCTGGAACAAAACAAAGTTAGAGGCTCTCTGCTTTTGGTGTCTCCTAACCTGGGTGAAGGTTGTGATGTGTCTCAGGCTTTGTCTGTAAGCCATTCTGAAGACTCACTCATGATTTTGGTCTTATCACTTCTAATTCAACTGCCTTTTGCTGTCAAATTTTTTCTCTGAGGCTTGAGAACCTAACAACCTACCTGCCTGGGAGGAAAGAAATGATTAGAGATAGGGGGAAAAGAATATTAGGTAAGAAGCTAGATGATATTTCAAACATTTTATCTCGTTATATACAGCTAAGTAAAATTTCTAACAGGAAGGTTGGATGGGATAAAGCAAAGACTAAATTCATGTTAGAAGTATGAGGAGAATTTATTTGCTAATATATTGCAACAGACTCTTTGGTCTTCTCCATAGCCCAGTCCCTAAGTGTTCTTCCCATATAATGTCCAGTGTGTTCTGAAAGAAAAGTCAGACTTTGAAGAGCAAATGACATAGGTTTAATCCCTGTTAATGTCTTGGGCTAGAAAACAAGGATTTCTTCTCTTCCTATTCAATCTGGAGACAGAAGATAAAGACCTAGTAAGGCAGGGAGGAAGGAGGTGAAAGTGTTCATGCTTGGCAGGTGGGGGTGGCTGAATATTATTTATCTTTTCAAACTTTCCTGCCCACTTTATTCAGTTCTTCCTCCTTGACTCCTGATAAAATAAAAACTTCAGCCAAATTAAATTTAAAACAGTTTAATTGAGCAATGAACAATTCATTAATTGGGCTGCTTCTTGAGCCAGAGTAGGCTCAGAAACTTCAGCACAGTCATGTGGCGGAAGAAGATTTATGAACAGAGAAAGGAAAGTGACCTACAGAAAACAAAAGTGAGATATAGAAACAACTAGATTGGTTACATATCAGCGTTTGCCTTATTTGAACATGGTTTGAACAGTTGGCTATACTTGATTGGTCAAAACTCAGTGATTGGCACAAGTGTGGGCTACAGTCTATTTACACCTCCACTCTTCATAGTTCACAATTTACAGAAAAATCTTTAGGCTGAACTTAAAATATGTTAGGAGGCAGCTTTAGGCCAAAATTGATTTAATAATTCCCCCCTTTTGGTTATCTTCTCAATTTTGAAAGATTGACTGAAACTTTAGTCATTGATGTCACTATCACTGTTGTAAATGTACTTATTTGGTATTGAAACCCACTGGGAAACAATAAAAGAGTAGGTTTTACAAAGTAGGAACAAGGACTCAGTAGAGGGTTCCCCCTTATGCTGGAATGTCCTGTTTACATGAAAAAACAAAACAAAACAAAACAAAACAGCAACAAAACCTTGTCTGTTGTAGGATCTACGTGTTTCCTTAAAGTCTTAGTTTGATTATGTCACATTTAGCATGAGTGACTCCATTTTGGTTTGGTCTGGTTTCTTGAGGCCTACTGCATGAGCTCAGTCAAAAACAATGGCTCCCATAATTCTGTTTAAAAAGTCCTCCTTTTTGGTCAGGTTCTCATGTAGGTGAGAGTGTGACAAAACTTAGGGCCTTAGCTCCACTCTCAGTTACCATCAGTTTTGGTTTCTGGTCTCAGCATGTCATTCATAGGTTACAGTGTCCTCATGGTCACACATTTCTGTCAGCTGTTATCATTCCAGTTGAAGAGACATTGCAGAGATGGCTGCATGCAAACATTGAAAACTTTTGAGAGAACATAGCCCACCAGGGAGACTGCTATTATGACTATCAGGAGGACAATACCAAGATTTTGGAGTATGCTTATTTCTCAGAGTCCCCATAAACCAAACTACCTGAAATCAAGTAGATCAAAGAATTAGCTAGAGTTCACTCACTTAAGCAAGCAGTCTCTTCATTAATCCCCTACAGCTGAATCTCTATTATCTACATTTGGGGTATTTCTCCATAGACCACAAATGCCAGCAGCCGTACAGATACTTCTGTTTAGCCAGTAAGTAATCTGAGCAATTCTACTATTTAGCATAACTTTCACAAGAGAATGTAAAGTCTGTTGTGTAGTGATAGCCTTTACAGTAGAATCTTTTGTAGAGCCTATCATGAGGGATACATTTCTAACCATTTCCTTTTTTACTTCAAACCATGGGGAAAAGGACTTAACAATTGGTGCCCTTCTAGAATAGTGAAGGCCTCCTGGCAATGTTTTCTTTAGCCCATGATGTAGGTTAGGAGGACTGAACCAACGTTCCATTTCTGACTGATTATGGGGCAATGTATGTACCATGAAAATTTCTCACCTACATTGGGGCCTTTATCTTTTATCTGTCAAGGTATAAAGTTATCCATGTAAAAGACTGGCTGCAAAAATCCTTCACAATTAAAAATATACCCCATGAATGCACACAACTGACCCCCTATTCACTTCTATTGTTCATGGAGGCATAAGCAAGGAAAATATTCAAAAATAAGTATCATTATAGTACAGATGTCTTGATCCATGATCTCAGGAGAAGCTGTTCACATCAAGGATGCCATCTTCTTCTGAGGAGAAGCTTCCCAGTTAGTGTTACTTTAAGGGTTCCAATGCATGTAAAGTTCCAAGAGTGTGGAGGGACCTTTCTCAGTTGTGAGATTATTAACCCAAGGTTCAAGGTTTCAAAGTTTGCTGCAGTGTGGATGGCAAGGGCAGTCTTTTTCTGATGTTTTCAGAAGATCCAATCTTCAGGTTCTAGATTGTGAAGAGGTTGATTGTTCCCAGTCAGTAAATCATAAAAATCTTTCTTCACCTGGTGAGAATATACTGTGACATAATAATATACTGTTATAACATCAGACCTCCTGCATAGGAAAGCTTTTATTCAACTAGAAAACATGCATTGAAAATGACTATTGAATGAAGTCTTTCTATACATGTTTAAATGGTCCATCAGGCAGCCAAATGTATCTGAAGCTTTGATTATCTTCCAAGGAATATGGGTTTGACAAACCAAACATTGGTCATAAAATATTTTAGCAATTTAGAAGTCACCACACCAATATGTATTTAATTTGGATTATTTTATCTTTTTCAGGATGAGTCATGGAATGCAGAACTCTTAATAACAAAAGCTTTAAGGACTCAGGAAGGACAAGGTGACATCCTTGTTCTCCATAAGTTCAAGATTATCATTGAATTTAGTCCTCTTGTATAACAGTTGTTTCTCAAATGTAGGTGCATAGCACTGATAACTGATGGGTTATTGCAGGTAATTTGACATAGATCACGGAGTTTGTTCAAATCACATATCTAAACAATTTCAGTATTGGCTGATTTATCTGGCAAAGTACTTTCTTGGTATTCAATTAATTTTTGTTCACTTGGGTTAGCAGCCAGAAACCTTTATTCAATAGTGCTTTTCAGGGTCTTTTCCATCCTTTCATGAACCTCCTAAAAGACACCATATTCTAGGGTTTTGCACACTTCTGAAGTTTTCAAAAACGGCATCAGCATCAAGCAATTAACTATGGAAATGAGCTTAAATAGTCACAGCAAAAGACACAATTGACAAAGAAATTAGGTTATTTCTGTGGTCTTCAATAACTGCACATAATAACCATAATTGTGATTAATAGCATATACTCAGACACATTAGAATTTTAGAAATACCATACAATTTTGGAACATATATTAATATCATTCACTAAATATAACCCAAAGGAAGTTAAACATTATTTTTTATTTTGAATATGCTTCCCATGTAACTTAACATGTCAGATAATTCTGTTTATCTTTCTTTTGGATTCTTCAGGGGCCCTCTGTAACATCACAAAGTTAGAGGTTAAAAAAACTTAATTTTGAAGCAGAAATTTGATTTTGGGACATTTATCTAATATGTTAAAGGTTTACAATATTTGATATTATGAAATAGAATTCCAGATCACCATAAGTCATTCATTTTTGAGTTAGCAAAATCATAACTCAAAAATTTTAAAAAGGCAAAAACCATTACTCATTGATAGAAGCAAGATTTAGCTTTCAAAACAATCTGTTTCTTGTCTTTTCCATCTTTTTCCTGTAGTTTACTCAAAAGGGAAACAAAAATCTTTCATTATTCTTTTATTAATATTACATGAAATTTTGGTTAAGAGAGAAAGCCAAATTTCACCCTTGCATTAGTGTACTATTAATGTCAACCTCAATTTTTAATAAAAGTTTATAAACAAATCTATTTAATCTTAATTAGTTTGACCATAAGGTGAGATTCTGATAAATACTTTATGACTGTTTACAAATTGGTTAAAAAGCAGCTCAGTGCTCTAAGAAAAGCTGGTTGTGCTTTTATTCCAATGTTCAATTTACAAAAAAAACTGAATAATACCCCTTTAACTTTAGCCAATATGTTCACATACAGAATCTCTTTTATGATTAATTTTTTATAAACCTTTTACAACTTCTTCAAACCTTTAGGTTTTTCCTATCTCACTTAAAACAATCTTTTACCCTCTAAACTTAGGCAAGAAATCCATATTCCCATGCCTTGTTATAATCTTTTACCAAAAGTATATTCTACTTTCGTTTCACCCCTTGTGTATAGAATTGTTTGTTCAGTAGTCTCAAATATACACTATATTGTTAACTCTTAGCAACTTTTACTTGTGGTGAAAAGCTTTGTTAGTAAGCAGTTTTAATTATGCAGTGGGTGTGAAGCCTGGGACACCAGTCAGAAATGCAGATAAAGTCTGACTCTTTCCAGCATAGCTAGGGGGCACGGCTAACATCACATGTCCCCAGGCCTTACTTAGCTGTAAAGCAGGAAAGTTGTATAGTTAAGAGTCATAGCGGTATTTTATGAAGCATTTAAGAGGCCTAATAAACTGTAAATTGTACAACATTTCTGGAATAAATTCTGTTTCATGACTTATACAGACCATCTACGACATGCTTGGACTTTCTGACTTGTCCTAAACATCCCTTCTTTTAAACAAACAGTCATTTTACTTTAGGACAATAACTTACCATACAAGATCCTTTCTTACCTGAAATCTCTTTTGTTTATAACCTTCTTTGCATAACTAAGCAGCATGACTAATTGCACACATCTCCAGGTCTTATCTAGAATCTAATGGCTCCAAGGTAGGTAAATTAAATAATTTCCAAATGTCAGAGAAGCAGTTTATGACCTTAAAGCATTTAGCAAACCTAATACCTGATCTACTTTAGATCAAATGCCTAAATTTTGAAGGCATTTTTATTTTACCAATTATCTTTAAAACTGTCTTTATTTTCCAAAGATTACTAAAGTCACATGAACTAAAAGGCATTCATTTTAATTTTTCTGACAGAATATTTGATATAAGTGTCTTTTTTCTTTAAGCCAATTAATTTGAGCTCTTTTGCATAAACATCACACACACAACACATATAAATACAGAGAAAGAAAGATGATCTAGTAGTTGTAAGATTTTTCATTTGCCAGTATTTAAGTTTCTTAGTTGGATTACTGGCTTCAGGGTGGAGTCCATGGAGGAAAATGGCTAGGAAAATATGCAATTTCTAGGGCCTAATAAGCAGACATAGCTGGAAGGCAAAAACAGATTCCCAAAATTAAGAGTCTCATTTTTATATCAGATCCTCAATCCCAAAAAAGAGGGAATCAGCCCATCTCCCATGGGAGTCTTATTGCTCAGTGTGGGGTAGGGATAGTTCTATACCTTGTAGGTAACCAAAAGCATGCTTCTCTAATCCAAACATGCAAAGAGTTGAGAGTATCTCCCCCATATCTGCCATTAAATATCCCTAAAAGTATATTTCCTACTTAATTATTACACATCAATGTTCTCTCATAATGCAAAGTAATACCTGATACCCCAAAAGTAAAAAAAAGTCAGGTAACATAATGTAAAATCAAATAGAGCCTTAGATTTTTGAGAGACATCTATCTGCTTTCAATTCCCAGGATTCCATGAGGAAAAGAGAGGTTTTTTCCCAGAATGGAAACTTAGAAAGTATATGAAGCTTTCTCGTGTGGGCATCAAGAACAGCAAGAAGGCAAAATGTAGAAATAATTCAGTCAACCGAGAAGAAAAAAACCGTTTTTCCAGGAAAACAAGATTCAAAAAGAGAAAAAACATAAAGACTTTTTAAGTGTATGTATAGCTTGGATATTTGCATTTAATTAAGCTGATTTTAACCACAGTGTTCTTAAAAATAAAAGTCCTTTTATGTTTCTTGTTATCCTACTTTAGCTAGGCCAAATGGCCAATATTTCTGGCTTTTAAACTTTACCAAAAGTGACTTCACAGGTGAAACAGAAATTATAACAAATTCTCTCTCAGACCACAGTGCAATCAAACTAGAACTCAGGATTAAGAAACTCACTCAAAACCACTCAACTACATGGAAACGGAGCAACCTGCTCCTGAATGACTACTGGGTACATAACGAAATGAAGGCAGAAATAAAGATTTTCTTTGAAACCAGTGAGAACAAAGACACAACATAGCAGAATCTCTGGGACACATTTAAAGCAGTGTGTAGAGGGACATTTATAGCACTAAATGCCCACAAGAGAAAGAAGGAAAGATCTGAAACCAACACCCTAACATACAATGAAAAGAACTAGAGAAGCAAGAGCAAACACATTCAAAAGCTAGCAGAAGGCAAGAAATAACTAAGGTCACAGCAGAACTGAAGGAGATAGAGACACAAAAAACCCTTCAAAAAATCAATGAATCCACGAGCTATTTTTTTTTTTAAAAAGAGCAACAAAATTGATTGACCACTAGCAAGACTAATAAAGAAGAAAAGAGAGAAGAACAAATAGATGCAATAAAAAATGATAAAGGAGATATCACCACCGATCCCACAGAAATACAAAGTACCATCAGAGAATACTATAAACACCTCTACACAAATAAACTAGAAAACCTAGAAGAAATGGATAAATTCCTGGACACATACACCCTCCCAAGTCTAAACCAGGAAGAAGTTGAATTGCTGAATAGACCAATAACGGGCTCTGAAATTGAGGCAATAAATAATAGCCTACCAATCAAAAAAAGTCCAGGACCAGACAGATTCACAGCCAAATTTTACCAGAGGTACAAAGAGGAGCTGGTACCATTCCTTCTGACACTATTCCAATCAATAGAAAAAGAAGAAATCCTCCCTAACTCATTTTATGAGGCCAGCATCATCCTGATACCAAAGGCTGACAGATACACAACAAAAAAAGAGAATTTTAGACCAATATCCCTGATGAACATCGATGCAAATATCCTCAATAAAACACAGGCAAACTGAATCCAGCAGCACATCAAAAAGCTTATCCACCATGATCAAGTGGGCTTCATCCCTGGGATGCAAGGCTGGTTCAACACATGTAAATCAATTAATATAATCCGTATAAACAGAATCAAAGACAAAACCCACACAATTATCTCAATAGATGCAGAAAAGGCCTTTGACAAAATTCAACAGCTGTTCATGCTAAAGACTCTCAATAAATTTGGTATTGATGGGCTGTATCTCAAAATAATAAGAGCTATTTATGAGAAACCCACAATCAATATCATACTGAATGGGCAAAAACTGGAAGCTTTCCCTTTGAAAACTGGCACAAGACAGGGATGCCCTCTCTCACCACTCTTATTCAACATAGTGTTGGAAGTTCTGGCCAGGGCAATCAGGCAAGAGAAAGAAATAAAG
>NW_012109164.1:406388-407000 GCF_000951045.1 Mandrillus leucophaeus
GAAGAATCAGTATTGTGAAAATGGCCATACTGCCCAACGTAATTTATAGATTCAATGCCATCCCCATCAAGCTACCAATGACTTTCTTCACAGAATTGGAAAAAACTACTTTAAAATTCATATGGAACCAAGAAAGAGCCTGCATTACCAAGACTAAGCCAAAAGAACAAAGCTGGAGGCATCATGCTACCTGACTTCAAACTATACTACAAGGCTACAGTAACCAAAGCAGAATGGTACTGGTACCAAAACACAGATATGAACCAATGGAACAGAACAGAACCTTCAGAAATAATACCACACATCTACAACCATCTGATCTTTGACAAACCTGACAAAAACAAGAAATGGAGAAAGAATTCCTTATTTAATAAATGGTGCTGGGAAAACTGCCTAGCCTTATGTAGAAAGCTGAAACTGGATACCTTCCTTACACCTTATACAAAAATTAATTCAAGATGGATTAAAGACTTAAACGTTAGAGCTAAAACCATAAAAACCCAGAAGAAAACCTAGACAATACCATTCAGGACATAGGCATGGGCAAGGACTTCATGTCTAAAACACCAAAAGCAATGGCAACAGAAGCCAAAATTGACAAATGGGATCTAA
>NW_012109164.1:408330-421286 GCF_000951045.1 Mandrillus leucophaeus
GCAGCACACCAACATGGCACATGTATACATATGTAACAAATCTGCACGTTGTGCTCATGTACCCTAGAACTTAAAGTATATATATATATGAAAGAAACTTAAAAACTGGCAAAAAAAAGTACTTCATTCTACATATGAGGCCCAGGATGATCCAAGGTCTTCTTGAAGCACTGGGTGAATAGTGGAGTCATGCTTGAGCAGAGTCATCCTATTTCACCATACAGTTCACCTTTGAAAAATGCAAGGGCTAGGGGCACTGACTCCCTGTGCAGTCAAAAATTTGCATATGACTTTAGATTGCCACAAAACTTGTATTATAATAGCCTACTGCTAACCAGAAGCCTTACCAAGAATATAAATAGTCAATTAACACATTTTTAAATGTTACATGTATTTTATACTGTATTTTTACAACAAAGTAAGCTAGAGGAAAACATTATTAGGAATGTTATAAGGAAAATAAAGTACTTACTATTCATTCAAAATAAAGTATTTACTATGATGAAATAGATCATCATAATGACCTTTATCTCCATTGTCTTGATGTCGCATAGGGGGTTTTAGAAATACTGACTTGTGTAGGCTGAGAAGGAAGAGTAAGAGGAGAGATTGGTCTTGCTGTCTCAGGGGTAGCAGAAGTAGAAGAGGAGGAGGAAATGGAGGGGGAGACAGGAGTGGCAGGCTCACTCAGTGTAACTTTATGAAAATAAATTATAATTTCTGCCTGACTTTTTCCCCTTTTCATTTCTCTAAAAATGTTTCTATATGGTGTCAAACCCTATACCATTTGCTTTAGTTTAAGGCTCGTATCATAGAAGGGTCCATGTCATAAAGGAAGTCAAAAGCAGTCTTGAGTAATTGGAATCCTTCTCCCCGATTGTCTAATGTCAGTACGTCTTCTGGCAATGCTTCTTCTATGTCTTCTTCTTCATTATCTGGCACTTGTCTGGAAGCACTCATCTCCATCAAGCTGTTTTTTGTTAATTCCTCTGATGTTTGTGTTCATTAGCTTTTGAATTTCTCTGAGATTCATATCTTGAAACCCCCCTCACTATCATTAGATGTTCACAGTCTCTTTCATGATTTTCTTGGTTGGCTCTGTCATAAATCCTGTGAAGTAAAGCACAATGGCTGGACACCGTTTTCTCTAGCAGGAATGTGTTGGTTGGGACTGGATGGCTTCCAGTTTTTTTCTGTAACAACGACGGCATCTTCAATGATGTAATTCTTCCAGACTTTCATAATGTCCTCTCTGTTAGGGCTCTATTCTACAGTGTTGACAATCTTTTCATAGAGTATCGTGTGTAATGAGACTTAAAGGTCACTGTGACCCCCTGATCTAGAGGCTCAATTAGAGACGTTGTTTTTGAGTGCAAGTTGACCACTTTGATGCCGTTGGTGTTGAACTCATGGGGTTCTGGGTTGTCAGGGGCATTGTCCAATATCAAAATATTTTTTTTTAAAGGAAGTCCCTTACTGGCAAGGTACTTCCTGACTTCACAAAGCATCCATTCTGGAACTAGTCCAGAAAAAGCATTCTCATTATCCACACCTTCTTGTTGTACAACTGAAAGACTGGCAGCTGGTGTTTATCTTTTCCCTTCAAGGCTCAGGAGTTAGCAGCTTTATAGATAAGGGCAGTCCTGATCGTAAACTGAACTGCATTTGCACAAAACAGTCAAGTTAGCCTCTCCTGATACTTGCTTCTCTTCTTTATTAATAAATGTCCTTTGTGGCATTTTCCAGCCCCCCAGAATAGGGTACTTTTGTCTTCATCAAAAATCTCTTCAGGCAGGTATCTTTTCTGTTTAATGACTTTTTTCTTAATGGTGTCTGGAAATTCATCTGCTTCTCTTGGTCAGCAGAAGTTGCTTTTCCTGTTATCTTGACACTTTAAAAGCCAAACCTCTTTTGAAAATTATCCAGTCATTCTTTACTAGCATTAAATTCTCCAGCTTTAGATTCTTCACTTTTCTTTGGCTTTAAGCTGCCATATAATGACTTCACTTTTTCTGGAATCATATTAGAGTCTGTAGGTATGCCTTCTGTATAGCAATCCTGTACTCACATAAAAGTTACATTTTCAGTATGAGATAAAAAGGTATTTCACAAAAAGTACAAGGGTTTTCTACCCCGCCGGAGTAGCTGCAGTGATAGCTTCATGAATTTCCTTTACTTTTGTTTACAATGGTCCTTGTGCTGGATTCATTTATCTTATAATGGCAGGCAATTGAAGCTGCAGACCTATCTGTGAATTCAATTTTTTCTTGTGATGTCGTGACTATTTTTCCGCTTCTTGGGAGCACTTCCAGCATCACTAGTAGCACTTTGTATTGCTTCCATGGTGTTATTCAAGGTTTATGATACTGTACTAAGCACAATGAAAAATATCTGAGAACCGTGTGAGATAACTTTTTACTGCTATACACATTTTTTTGGAGAGATGAAGTTCCCATGTGAGGATAACTAGCCCCACAAAGCACTTTAAGCAGATACTTTCAACACTTGAGCTCACTGCAATAGCAACAGGAGGTAGTTTCAAAATTATTACAGCAGTACAGTACGTACCACAGTTAATTATATACAGTTATGATTTAATACTGAATCTTTATGTTTGTTTATATTTCTCTCATTTGTGAATGGCACCATGAATGGTTAAGTGTCTGTGTATGTAAGTTTTGATAAATTTTAACTTTTTACAACAGTATTAGGAGATGAGGCCCAATGAAACGTGATTAGGCCATGAAGGTGGAGAGAATGGATTAATGCCATTATCAAGGGAGAGAGTTCATTATAAAAGGGGGAACTTGACCCTCTTTTACTCTCTTTCTTGCCCTCTCTTTGCTCTTCTGTCATGGTATGACACAGCAAGAAGGCCCTTGACAGATGTTAGCTCCTTGATCTTACAATTCCTAGCCTCCAGAACTGTGAGTCAATAAATTTCTGTTCATTATACATTTTTAAAAATTAACTTTTTATAATAGATCTTTGTATATTTTATGATAACAAATGATAAAATAGACTGATATCTGTATATATTTTATGTGGTTGTGACATACCTAACTTTGTCTTAATATTTTTTATATTTCTAGGTTATGTAGTTTATTTGTGAAGTTTTTTCAAATTGTTGCAGATCTCTAAAATATTTTCCACTGTACTTATTGAAAAGAAATTCATGTATAAGTGGAGCTACATAGTTCAAATCCATGTTGTTCAAGGGTCAACTGTATAGAGAAATGACATAATTTTCTTAATTTAGCATATCTTCAAAGTCTCATGTATTTGTAAAACAGGAACACAGAAATTAAGACATTTTAGGTGGTATCATACTAATTATGCTTATTTACTGTCTTTGTCCCCAAAGACAGCATGATAGTTATCTAAAAAATTTTCAGTAAAGTTTCATGATTGTATATATGAAAGACAAAAATTAACTCAACATTGATGATTCAAGGTTTTATATTTAGCCAGCTTCATGACTGAAAAAAATAGTGTTTCTTTTTCTTTTCTGGGAATAAACCCATTTCCTTCTCATTCCTCTTTCTCAGCAGATGGCACCAAGAGGATCCATGTAAGTGAGTGGAAACCACACCTCTGTGGCCATGTTTGTTCTGCTGGGACTCTCAGATGAAAAAGAGCTGCAGCTCATCCTCTTTCCAGTCTTCCTGGTGATTTACCATGTGACCCTGATTTGGAACATGGGTCTTATCATCCTCATCAGAATAGACTCTCACCTGCACACACCCATGTACTTTTTTCTCAGTTTCCTGTCATTTATAGACATCTGCTATTCTTCTACCATCAGCCCAAGGATGCTTTCAGACTTCTTAAAAGACAGGAAGACAATTTCCTTCCTTGCCTGTGCCACTCAGTATTTTTTGGGAGCCTGGATGAGTCTGGCTGAGTGCTACCTCTTGGTCTTCATGGCCTGTGACAGACGTGTGCCCATTGGCAGCCTCCTGCAGTACTCAGCAATCATAGTCCCTGGTATCTGTTGGAAAATGGTAGCTGGAATCTATCGGGGTGGATTCCTTAGTAGCTTAGTTCATACAGTCCCTTGCTTTAATCTCTACTACTGTGGGCCAAATGTCATTCAAGATTTCTTCTGTAACATATTTCAGATTATTTCCTTGTTTCGCTCCAACCCCTTTATGAGCCAAATGATTCTTTTTCTGGTAGCTACTTTTGTTGGGTTGGGCTCTTTGTTTGTTATCCTTTTGTCCTACGGTTTCATTGTAGCTTCCATGCTGAAAATACCATCAACCAAAGGTCGTGCCAAGGCCTTCAATACCTGTGCCTCCCACCTGGCTGCTGTGGCTCTCTTCTATGGCACAACTATTTCTGTATACATGCATCCTAGCTCTAGCCACTTCATGAAGCAGGACAAGGTGCTCTCAGTATTCTCTGTTGTCCTTATCCCCATGTTAAACCCTCTGATCTATAGTTTGAGGAACAAGGAAATCAAAGAGGCCCTCAAGAGGGTGATAAATGAGGCAACACATTTACATTAGTAAGAACAACATTTGGGTAGATATTGCTATTTCTGTAAGGAAGATAGAAATAAGAATATGTAAGTGACTCTTTATATGTCACAAGAATAGCTAGGTAGAGAGAAGAAGTACAAACTTTACTTCCTGGAACTGAAAACTTTATTGCAAGAATACATTTGAAAGCTTCAACAACAGACTAGATTAAACAGAAGGAAGAATCAGAACTTGAAGATAGGTTTTAAAAATATAATACAGTAAGACAAAAATAAAAAAGAATAAACAAAGCCTTCAAGACTTTTGAGACTATCTAAAATGACTGAAATAATAAATTATTGGTATTTCTGAGGAAAAAAGGTCAGGAAACCTATTAATGAAACAATGTATAAAAACCTCCCAAGTCTATCAAGAAATTTAGACATCTGAACAAAAGAGGCTCAGTGATCCCCAGAAAAGTCAACACCTAAATGAGTTTGCCACAGCATATTATTATTAGACTGTCTAAAATCAAATGAATGAACAAATTCTAAAATTGGCAAGAGAAAAACATCTAGTCATCTACAAAGGAAACTACTTCAGAATCAACAGCAGACTTATCAGCAGAAACTTTGCCAGTAAGAAGGTAGTGAAATGACATATTCCAAGTGTTGAAAGAAAAAAAGCAAACTAGTAGCCAAGAATTCTATATACAGCAAGAATTAAGCTTCAGGAGAAATGCTCTTTCCCAGACAAGCAAATGCTGGTAGAATTTGCCACGACTAGATAGGAAACAGAAGAAATGATGAAAGGAATCCTAAACTTGAAAGCAAAAGAATGGTATTTACCATCATGAAAACACACAAACATAAAACTCATTGTTAATGCAATAATACAAAGGAGGGAGTGAAAGGAATCAAATGACAACACTACGGAATTCCACAAAACCAGAAACGCACAGTGAAAAAAATAGAGAAAAGAGAATGTATAAAATAACTAGACAACAATTAATAAGATGACAGGAACAAAACCTCACCTATAAATACTAACCTTGAACATAAAAGAACTAAACACCACATTTAAAAGGTATACATTGGTAAGATGGGTTAAAAAAACATGACTTAACCATAAGCTGTCTACAAGAAACTCATCTTATCTGTAAAGACACATACAGACTGAAAGTAAAGCAGTGGAAACAGATATTTCACACAAACGGAAACCAAGAGCAAGCAGAATTAGCTATAATTAGATAAAACAGGCTTTAAATTAAAAACAGTAAAAAGGATAAAGAAGGCAATTATATAACGATACAGGTATCAACTCAGGAAGGGAAAATAACAATTCTAAATAAGGGACTAGAAAAGCAAGATCAAACCAAATTCAAAATTAGCAGAAATAAAGAAACAACAATGATTATAGCAGAACTAAATGAAATAGAGACCAAAAACAATATAAAGGATAAATGAAACAAAAAAAATCAACTCAGCAAGAGAAAATAACAATTCTAAATAAGGAACTGGAAAAGCAAGATCAAATCAAATTCAAAATTAGCAGAAATAAAGAAATAACAACAATTATAGCAGAACTAAATGAAATAGCGACCCCAAAACAATATAAAGGATAAATGAAACAAAAATTTGGTTTTAAAAATAATAAACAAAAATTGATAAACCGTTAGTGAGACTAACCAAGAAAAGAAGACAGAAGACCCAAATAAAGACAATTAGAAATGAAAAAGGATATATTATAAGTGATACCACAGAAATACAAATATGTACATGTATTTAACTTATTGTTATCAAGCTGTATTACCAGCAAGCTATGCTATCTTGGGACAATCCCTTAGTTTTCTCTGGCCTCAGGTTCTCCACCTGAAATTGAGACTTTGCTGAAATTGCTGCCTTTTGTTCAGCTATGCCCTGCCCCCAAGGTGGAGTCAAACTGGGTCAGCTCCACCCAGTTTGAGCTTCCCCAGCTGCTTTGTTTACCTACTCAAGCCTCAGCAATGATGGACGCCCCTCCTCCAGCCAGGCTGCTGCCTCGCAGGTCAATCTCAGACTGCTGCACTAGAGTGAGCAAGGCTCCTTGGGCATGGACCCACCGAGTCAGGTGCGGGATGTAATCTCCTGATGTGCCGTTTGCTAAGACCATTGGAAAAGTGCAGTATTTAGGTGGGAGTTTCCCATTTTTCCAGGTACAGTCGGTCATGGCTTCCCTTGGCTAGGAAAGGGAAATCCCCCAACCCCTTGCACTTCCCAGGCAAGGTGATGCCCTGCCCTGCATTGTCTCACCCTCCATGGGCTGCACCCACTGTCTAACCATTCCCAATGAGATGAACCAGGTACCTCAGGTGGAAATGCAGAAATCACCCATCTTGTGCATCAGTCACGCTGGGAGCTGCAGACCAGAGCTGTTCCTATTCAGCCATCTTGGAATGGAAGTCCACCATGCTTTTTTATTCCCTGGAGTTCAACCTTCTTTTCTTTTTGGTCAGAACAAGGCGTGTAGGCTAGAGGTGGATCATAGGGACAGAGGCTCGAGAATGGCGGCAATATTCATTTATGCCTTCTTTAGAAAGTGATTGCAAGAAACACATTCACCCATTGAAAGTCAAAGAATGGACTTGGAGACACAAAGAACAGTGGAAGCAAGACTTTTAATGTCGATCTTGCAAGATTGGGTGCCTGGTAGGCAGGCACACCCAGGGCCGTTACCAGTATTGCTCTTTAATATGTTGCTCAAATTCTTTCTTTTATGACTTCATACCTTTATCTGTTGCCTGTCCTATAATTTTTTCCAAATTTTTCCCTGGACCTTCCCTCAAGATGGGCTTAGCTAGACTACATGTGGCCTTGCCTTGTATTATGATTTATTTTACTTCCTTTATTTGTAGGTTGTTGTTGTTTTCTCTGTTATTTTAATATCTCTGGCATAGGGAGGAGTCCTGGAAGCTGGAGCATAGATGTAGGATAGCCTTAGCTGCATCAGTAACTCCTTCTGCACAAATTGTACTTTTAGCTTTGGTGGTAACAAATTTAAATATTCTACAGTTTACCAATCCTTATTTTGTCTTTTTTTCCCTAAGGTGGTGACCTGTAGAGGTTCCTCTGAAATCCTCACTTTCACATATCCTGTTTCTCCTAACTTGCCATAACACAATCTTTCTGTCCAAATTAGTGAACATTTTTTGCACTCATACTATGTTTTTGAGTACTGATTAAATAATTATGACCCAGTTACTCTATGTAATATTAAGCAGGGACACTATGCAAACATTAAAAATGTTTATACTTATGTGCTGATCTGGAAGGCCATCTTTAGTGGGAAAAAAAACTAGTTGCAAAATAGCATATTCAGAGAAAGTCTAGTCTTATCTTTGTTTAAAAGAACAAAGAATACTCAACATACACACAAATATTAAAACAAAAGAACCAAACTCTGTGTAGATAACACATAGACATGTGAAAAGAAAAAGCCTACAAGAGAACAGCCTAGAGCTATCACAGTGGTTATCTCATGGTCCTTCTTGTGAATCCAAATGATGTAAACCTTTCATCAAAAAAGATGTATATATACAAAATATTTTCCCAACAATTTTAAGGAGTTCAGGAACTCCTCTGATGTATCCTACTGGTTTTGTCTCTCTGGAGAATTCTGACTAACATGTTCACTCTCTTGTCTTCACTGTGTTGCTGCAGCTTCTTAACTGGACTCCAGAGCCTTCCTAGAGCAATTTTCATGCACAGATAGCTGTCCAGTTGTTTTCTGTGGGTGATGAGGGTTGAGATCCCTGACTCGCTATCTTGCTTATGTCACTTATATAGCTTCTGAATACATTGATATTTGTAAGGGCAGAATATGTTGGATATACTTTGCTCTTTTCTGTATTAATTTCACAACCAACTTTTAGTTTCCAAAAGCAAGTATGTTGTGATTTTGATTGGTATTTCATGTAGTTCGTACATTAATTGGTTAGAATAGAAATTTTTACAATTTTGGTTCTTTCAGTCTGTGACATTTGGCAACAGCAATAACAAAGCAGCCATGGAAGTTTCTCCTTCCCTTTATTTTGAGCCTATGTGTGTCTTACATGTGAGATGGGTCTGTTGAAGACAGCATACCATTGGGTCTTGCTTTTTAATCCCACTTGCCACTCTGTGCCTTTTTAGTGGGGGATTTAGCCCATTTACATTCAAGGTTAATATTGATATGTGTGCATTTGATTCTGTCATTGCGCCATCAGCTGGTTATTATTTTTACTTGTTTGTGTGGTTGCTTTATAGTGACACTGGTCTCTGTGTTTAACTGTGTTTTTGTATTAGCTGGTAGCAGTTTTTCCTCTCTATATTTACTGCTGCTTTCAAGATCTTGTAAGGCAGGTCCGGTGGTAATGAAGTTCCTTAACATTTGCTTATCTGATAAGGATTGTATTATTCCTTCACTTAGGAGCTTAGTGTGGCTGGATATGAAATTCTTGGTTGAAGATTATTTTCTTTAAGAACGTTGAAGATAAAATCCCAATCTGTTCTGGCTTGTAGGGTACCAGTGGAGAGGTCTGCTGTCAGCCTGATGGGGATCCCTTTATAGATGACTCACCTTTTCTTTCTAGCTGCCTTTAACATTCTTTTATTTTGACCTTGGAAAATATAATGATTATGTATCTTGGTGATTATCTTCTTGTGTAGAATCTTGCAGGACTTCTCTGTATTTACTGAATTTGACTGTTGTCCTCTCTAGCAAGTTTGGGGATATTTTCATGGACAATATTCTGTAATATATTTTCCAAGTTATTTTCTTTCTTCCCCTCCCTTTCAGGGATGCCAATTACTTGTAGATTTGGCCTCTTTACATGACCCATACTTCTTGGAGGCTTTGTTCATTTCTTTTTTGTGTGTGTGTGTGTCTGACTGTCTTATTTCAGAGAACCAGCATCAAGTTCTGAGATTCTTTCTTCAGCTTGGTTTATTCTGCTCTTAATACTTGTGATTGCATTGTGGAATTCTTGCCTTGTGTTATTCAGCTCTGTCAGACACACTAAGTTCTTTTTTATACTGGCTATTTTTCTTTCAGCTTCTGTGTTACTTTATTGTGATTCTTATTTTTCTTGGATTGGATTTTGCCATCCTCCTGAATTTCTATAATCTTTTTTTCTCTACATATTCTGAATTCTATTTCTGTACATATTCTGCATTCTATACATATTCTGAATTCTATTCCTGCCAATTTGGCTGGGTTAAGAATCTTTGTTAGAGAACTGCTGTGATCATTTGGAAGACATATGATACTTTGGCCATTTGAGTTACCAGAGTTCTTACATTGGTTTTTTTCTCATCTCTGTATGTGGGTGTTTCTTTAACTGCAGAGTAGTTTGAATAGAGTCAATCGACTTATTTTCTAGATGTTTTCACTGGATCAAGCCTTGTGTAGGGTCTTTATTTGAAGCTCACTTCTTATCTCTGGTTTCAGAGGGGGATATGTTAGTGAGACATTTTTGGTGTTGAAGCTTTGAGGTGTGATTCAGCAGGTGATATCTAGGCTTACAGGCCAGCTGGAAGACTCTTGCTCTGTTGTGTGGTTACCCTATGTTTCCTTACAGTTGCAGCTGTGTACCCTGTCAGTGCTCTGAAAGTGTGGGTTTCTCTCCCACTGAGTGCTGGCTGTAGTTCCTGATTCAGCACTCCTGGGCTGCCCACTGCAGCTCTGGGGGTATCTCTGTGTTTATGTTCCTTCCCCAGCTTAAAGACAGCAGAGGAAGAGATCTTAGTAATGGTTGTGGCTAAGGGTCACTTGTTTGACTCCTGGGGGCTCCAGCCCAGAAAGATGCAGGTCAGCAATCACTCAGTGCAGCCAGTCCAAGATGGAGTGTATGTGTTGTGGGCCCAAGCCAGGGGTTCTCTGTCTGATGATGAGTGGTGGGGGGTGTGTGGGACCCATGGGAGACAGACTGGCTTCTTCTCTTTGGGTTGACTGCAGATTGTTAGAGGTGTGGATAAGGAACTTAGTGTCTTTGCTCCTTCATTAGTCTGAGGGTGTCCAGGGCAGTTCCGCTGCAGAGGCAGTGGCATAGAAGCTTTCAGTTGACCCTGGAAGCTCTGTCTAGGGAGTTGCTGATCTGGTACTGGCTTGGTAGCTCTGCTGGGGGTGGCTGGAGGCCCAGGCCTGAGGATCTTCCTGGTGAGAAGACATGGGAATGGAAACCTATGTAACACTCTGGCCACTTTTCCATAGGGCTGCTGTTATATGCTTGGGGCCTGCTCCAGTACCTAGTAACCTTAGATTTCCCAGAACCTGGAGGTGTCACCAGTGAAGGCTGTGAAACAGCAAAGATAGTGGCCTGTCCCTTCCTCTGAGAGCTTTGTCTGAGGGAGGTATGCACATTTTTCTGGTCCCAAAACAGCTGTAGGAAGTGGCTGGAGACCTTAGTTGAGAGGTTCCACCCAGTGAGGAGGAACGGGATCAGGAACCACTTACAAAAGTAGTCTGGCCACAGTTTGGTAGAACAGCTGTGCTGTGTTGGGGATCTACTTCAGTCTCTAGTCGCCTCAGACACTTTGAAGCCCAAAGGCTGGAGTTGCTAAGTCACCAAAACAGCAAAGATGGTAACTCTCTTCTCCCTTTGGGAGTGCCATCTCAGGGATAATTCAAATCTTTGCCAGCTGGAGAGCTCGGTGGGGGTGGCTGTAGGCCCCAGTTGAGAGGTCCTGCCCAGTGAGGAGGAATGGGATTGGACACCCACCTAAAGCATAGTCTGGGTATGTTTGGGTAGAGCAGCTGTGATGTGCTAGGCTAGGGGTTCTCTCCCACCCTGGGTCGGCTCAGATTCTTCAAAGCCCAAAGTCTGGAACAGCTAAGGCATCTGAACAGCAAAGATGACAACCCAGCTCTTCCCTTTGAGCTCCCTCTTAGGGAGGTGCAATGCCACTACTGGTAGCTGGCTGGAATTCCAAGCCAGTGGATCTTATCTTGTGAGGTGCCATGGAAGTGCGGCCTGTGGGTTGTTGCTGCTAAGCTCCCTGGATTCAGCCTCTTTCCTAGGGGTATATACAGGAGTCTAACCTCCAACTTTGCTAGAGCTACAGATACTTTTACCAGAAAGCCCAAGTATCTAAGGCTCTGAGGTCTCCATGCATGACTGAGTGGCTGCTCTGCCAAGACTCCACATAGCTCTGTGTGGTAGACTTAAGACTGAAAGCTCTGGTGGAGTGGGTTCACAAGGAGATCTCCTGACTTGAGGGTGCAAAGACCTAATGCTCACCCCTACTGTTCCTTTCTCTGACAGCTACACACACCAGCTGCTTCTGGTCAGCCATCTTGCCCACTCCTCCCCTAGTTTTCTTAAGGTTTGAATTGGCATTCTTTTTTCAATTTTTTTTCCAATTCACACCTTTGTCACTTTATTGTATTTATTTTTAAAAGATTGTTACTTCTGATTTTAGCATTGGCTGCATCTCACAAATATTGCTTTATTTTATTCGTATTTACCTTGTATATTAATAATTAATTTGGCACCTTACACATTAAGAGGTATTGAAGAAGGGAGGAGGCTTTAATATCTACAGTGTCAGTTTGGATTCCCACCCCTTCACTTACTAGCTGTGTTTCTTAATTCCTCTGGCGTAAGTTTATTCATCTATGAAGTTGGTATAACAATAAAACGTAGCTCAACTGAAACAATATAAATCCTTTGAACATAGAAAGCACTCAATAAATAATAATACACGACTCATGAATAGCGTTTATTATATGCTGGGGTCCCTATTCTGAGTTTTCAATAAGTATCAGTTCAATCATCCTAGACAACTCCAAAATAGATACATAATATCTCAATTTTACAAGTGAGAAAACTGAGGAACAAAAGATTAGGTGGCTTGCCCAGCATCACACGACTAGGGAGTGGAAAAGCCTGAATTTGAAGCCAGGCAGTTAGGTCTAGGAGAAAATGTTTAATTTTAAATTACAAAGTACATTGGTTAACTACTGCTATACAACAAATTGCAAAATCCAGTGCTGACTGCACATTCATTTATTGTCATTCACGTATCCTCAGATCACCTGGAGATCAGCTGGAACTGGCTGATGTAGAGTAGGCTTAAATGCATGACTTCTCCGAACATGACTGCAGGTTAGCTTGACTAGGTTGAGCTTGACTGAGATACCTTTGACCCATGTTTCTTTCATCCTCTTCTGGATTCAATAGTTACCCAGTCAAACAAGAGTAAATTTTCTAAATTTAATGGGGGAGAAAAAGGAAGGTTTGAGTCCCACAGTATCAGATATTGCTATTGGCTGTGAACTTTGAATATCATCTCCATTATAATTTCCCACTAGACTCTAGATATAAGAAATCAAATCATCAGACTCAAAAGTACATGTCATTGGAGGGACCATATCCTTGTTTCTATCCCACTTCATGATTAAAATCACCTCTTTCTTCCTTGTGCTACAGCTGGTGTAGGCAAGGAAATTGCCAAAAATGTATTAGATGATTAGTGC
>NW_012109164.1:421906-424785 GCF_000951045.1 Mandrillus leucophaeus
GCACCCGGCCAAGATTTCTAAATCTTGTTGTTTCACAAATACTTTTGGATAGATTAATAAATGATGAGGCCACACCTGATGTAGGATAAAAATAATGAACCTCCAGGACCTAAAGATCCTGATGTCTGTGGCATCGAGTCACCTGTTGGTCCATATTGGCATATTTTCTGCATCAAATCAAGCCTTCTTTGTCCAAAGGCAGTAGGGAGTATGATCTTTGTTAGTTCATTCATGATGATGTTTTGTGGGCTAAGGGGATTCTGATGGGACATATCTGGCAGAAATCTGAGAATCTGTAAATTCAGCAGCACCTTCTCTTTTGCAACCTCTTCAAGGCATCTTTAATTTCTTTGTTCCTCAAACTGTAAATCAAGGGATTTAACATGGGAATGACCACGGTGTAGAAAACTGATGCAAATCTGTCAAAGCTGGAAGAACCTCCAGAGCTGGAACTCAAATAGACAAAGATTCCTGATGAATAGAAGAGGGAAACAGCTGTTAGATGAGAAGCACAGGTGTTGAATGCCTTGGACCTGCCTTTAGCTGAAGTGATCTTCATGATGGAGATGCCAATATAGCCATAGGAGATCATGATAACTAGGGCACTTGCTATCCCAAAGAACATGGTTAATACAGCAGTCATGACCTGTACAAAGAAAGTGTCAGTACAGGACAAGATTAACAGTTGGGGCATATCACAGAAGAAATGTCTGATGACATTAGGCCCACAGAAGTGGAGTTGAAGCAAAGCACCAATTTGGGATAAAGAAGCAGTGAGGCCAGTCATGTAGGCTCCCAGTACCATCCAAACACAGAGGGTGGGTGACATGATGGATGAATAGAGCAGGGGATTACAAATGGCGGCATAACGATCATAAGCCATGGCCGTCATGAGACAAGACTCACTCAGTCCCATTGTTGAAAAGATAAAGTACTGAATAATACAACCAACAAAAGTGATAGTTTGCTCTTCCTGTAAGAAGTTGGAGAGCATCTTGGGAACTGTGGAGCTGATATAGCAGACATCTATGAAGGACAGGTTACTGAGGAAGAAATACATGGGTGTATGGAGGTGGGAATCCATCCTTATTAAAACAATGAGGGACAGGTTCCAGGCCAGAGATGTAATGTAGATCACCAGGAATGTAGTGAAGAGCACTGTTATGATCCTGGGAAAATCTGAGAATCCCAGCAGGACGAAATATGTGATTTCTGTAATATTTCCTCCCCTAGTCATTGGCTTGGTGCTCCTAATATCAGAAAAGAGACAAGAGAATGGATTGCTAACTCAGGTGAAGTGATAACATTACCATCTTCATATGTACATCTTTTCCTCCAACAAGCACTGGAAAAGGAGAAATGTTTCACTCTTCTGATGGAAAGACCCCAGCTTTTCTTCTTGAATTGTCAGCATGTACCTGCACAGTGCTTCAGGTTCTTGATTAATTCATGGAGTATCATGATGATTAAAAAATATATTTAAAAAGTTGACTGGTAATTTTTAAAAAATATGCCATAGAAATGATGAGAGTATTATGTATAAGGTAAAGATCACTAATTAAGGTAATCGTTTTTCTTAAAAAGTACCTCTGATGATTGATTATATAACTGTTGCTTTAAAATTATGAAAGCTTAGACCGGGTGCCGTGGCTCATGCCTGTAATCCTAGCACTTTGGGAGGCTGAGGTGGGCAGATCACCTGAGGTCAGGAGTTTGAGACCAGCCTCGCTAACATGGAGAAACCCCATCTCTACTAATACAAAAATTAGCCGGGCGTGGTTGCGCAGGCCTGTAATCCCAGCTACTTGGGAAGTAGGAGAATCACTTGAACCTAGGAGGCTGAGGTTACAGTGAACTGAGATCGCGCCACTGCTCTCCAGCCTGGACAACAGAGCGAGACTCTATCTCAAAAGAAAAAAAAATTATGAAAGCTTAAATGATCTCCTTCCAAAATATGTCTGATGGACAGCAGTCCTGTCCTGGATTGTTATCTAAGTGGATTTAAAATACTTTTTATTTTAGCCTTTAGAAAAATTACTTTCCCTGTTTATAATAACTTCTCCTACTTTAATAAAAATGTATTCAATATAACGTATCTAAACTGGCCTTAACAATAATATAAATTCTGATAATATTTTCAGGCAGACAGAACACGGGTGTTCAATAAGGTTATGGAATAAATCTCCTTAGGGAAGCCTTCATACGAAGCATTCCAGAAGGAGCTAGTGCAGCTCACTCTTGGCCTCAACGGTTGCCTCAATTTTAGGGTATTTGGCAAACAGCATAGTAATGTGGCTAAGGGTTCAGACTTTGGAGTTTTAGTTCCAATACTTCTTCTATTAACTTGTACCAGTGACATAAAAACATTAAGCTTAATTTACTGCTGAGGCACGAAAGGACAATGATATAATAATGTAAGGATAATAAAAGCTTCTAACTTCCCAAGTTACTGGGAAGGTTATTAGTGAAAATTCTGGCAAAAGCTAAGCACACAATTAGGTATACAACAATGGTTCAACAGAGGTTGGCTATTGTTATCATGGATTGCTTACAAATAACCATGAGTGACAGGTGTACCTGTGGGTAGGAATGTGAAAAGCAATATTTTCATGGGTTAATTTGAGGAGATTCATGAGCCAGCATCAGCTTTGTAGACGGCCAGGCATCATTGCCTCTTAGCAGGTGTAGATTCAGACCTAGTGTCCATGCTGGTCAAACCACCAAGGGCCATGATGATACAAGCCACATAAGCCATTGTTTTCTTCAGTTTGTTTGACTTTGGGTACACTAGGTCAATGGAAAACCAGCATCAAATTATGATGGATCTTAAACTAGAGGAAAGGTCAAAGTAAATATTTCAATTCTCTAATAATACAGAG
>NW_012109164.1:426510-429048 GCF_000951045.1 Mandrillus leucophaeus
CCATGCAGCTGGATTGTCAATTCCTGATGCTGCTTTTTCTTCCATTACCACCAAGTACCCTCAAGCTGAGAACGCTGACTGTATACAGGACACAGATTAGTAGAGATGTTTGGTTACTTAATACTAAGCATCGTGTATACTAATATTTGCAGAACTCAACAAGTTTCTCTTTAACACATTCATTATTAAATGGTTCTTTCATTCAGGTTTCAATGCCAAACTAAGAGAATCTTATTTTTGTTTTATTTCCATTATGAGTTAACTAACTTAGAAATCTTTCTGTTTACTCTTAGAATAGCCATAAAAAGAATGGGATCATGTCCTTTGCAGGGACATGGATAGAGCTGGAAGCCATTATCCTCAGTAAACTAATGCAGAGTCATTATCCTCAGCAAATTAGTGCAGGAACAGAAAACCAAACACCGTATCTTCTCATTTATAAGTGGGAGCTGAACTAGGAGAACACATGGACACAGGGAGAGGAACAACACACACTGGGGCCTGTCAGGGGGTGGAGTGGCAGGAGGGAGAGCCTTAGGAAAAATAGCTAATGCATGCTGGGCTTAATACCTAGGTGATGGGTTGATAGGCGCAGCAAACCACCATGGCACACGTTTACCTTTGTAGCAAACCTGAACATCGTGTACTTGTACCCCAGAACTTAAAATAAAAATAAAAATTAAAAAAAGATTTAAAAATTTAAAAAACCCTCTAGTACAATTTCTCAGATATGTTATCCAGGGTGAGTTAGATTTAATGGAAATATTTTCAAAATATAAGAGCTCTTACAGATAGCATCCCCCAGACACCAATATAACCGGTCAATTCAGTGAAAATAAGTCAAATTGTTGATCAATTGGTTGCACTAAAACTCTTTACTTTTGTATTACATTCTGGTGACACAGGCAGACATAATTAAATATACTCTATGTAATCTACCATTTCCTGTAAAGAACAAGGAGTTGTGGATTGCTTTTCATATTCATGATAAAATTTATCCTGAAAACTTACCTTGTTGACATTTGATAAGCTAGAGAAAAAGAGAAAAAACTCTGGATACATTCACTCTCTTTGATTAATTCCTTACATATGTTCACCATCTCCTGAGACAATTTGCAGAGGAAAAGGTAATTGATGTAAATATTGGTTAAAGATTTTACTAGATGAATGTAGGTGATCAAAATCCTGTCCAGTGCTAATCTAATAAGGACATGGTCAGTTTGCAAAGTTGTGCAGGGTACAAAATCAGGTAAAGCCAGAAACATTGCTAAATAAAGAACAATATATGCACAAGAAGGTTACAAGGAATATTTAAACCAACACTTCTTGTGCTTGGAGTGGATATCTCTGATATCTGTGTTGCCCAGGACGGTGTCTTCAGATCCCAGGGTCTCCAAAAATTACAACAGGGAGCAATTTTGAAGTATTTCAGAAATTCTAATTGCACAATATATGAGTACTCTGTCGTATCATTAAGACTCAATGTGTCTCTTGCTATAAATCAGAGATCATAAATCAAAGCTATGTATTTAAACAGAATCAAGATAGTCATTAGCATTTTGAAAACAGAACCCTGAAGGGCAAACATTAAATTAAAAGTGCCCTTGGGGTGGAGAAAACTGGGATACATACCCAAGCAGGTTTTGATCTTAGGATATTCCTCTGAAACTCAGTAAATTATCATTTTTGATTCCTCTTTCAGGCTTTATAGACAACATATATTTGACTATAGATCATTCCAACATCCCCATTTTACAGGTAAAAAAAAAGAAGATAGCAGTGTTCAAGGTCACATCCTTAAGAATTCAATACCCATCCCTCACCCCAGAATAATACCTGAAATTTTGTGTTTGAGGTTTTTCTTTTTACAGAAGATTGAGTAAGGAGAAAGAGGGTCCAACGAGGAACTTTAGGTACAGAATGTGGAAGTGAGGAAGAGGAAAGAGTTAAAGAATGAGAGAGACTGAGGACCATAAACTCTGTTCCATGCGTGTCCTTACTGGCAGAATTACATGGATATTGAGACGGTACAGAATCCACTGTTCCAAATCTTGTCCTGTGACCTTGACCCAGCTTCCCCAAGAAGACAGAGTTCTTGCCAATTTCTTTTCCTACAGAATTTTTCAGGTGGGCATATCACACTCCAAGATGGGCATGTTTGACCATAAAATTGGCTGTCCACTCACAGCAAGAGAGATGGTCTCACGTGGGGATCCTCTTAAACGTGCCGCCGAGAGCAGAGATGAAAGGAGAAAAGCCAATTAGAGAAAGAAAGCATGCCAGGTACTCGCTCTCTGGTGCCATGGTTGTCATGGAGTTTTTGTCCCTGCTGATCTCATGCCCCACTTTGCTGTGTGGGTCAATTCCCTGTTTCCCTATTGTCCTATCATGATGTCAGTATTGCAACTTTTTACTCAACTTGAAGTCATTGGAGCTGGAAAGAAGATAGGGATCTTCTAGTCCAAAACTCTCAATTTCTGGGTGAAAAATCTGAGACCAGAGTGCTAAAGGGTTTGCCCAAGATGACACCCTAGCCAG
>NW_012109164.1:430608-435818 GCF_000951045.1 Mandrillus leucophaeus
CCACAGCAGCCCCTGTCACTGTCATGGACACCTACAGTTTTCACTACTTACGAGTCCCACAGACCTCATAGGCCCTGTGCCCAGCTTAGGAGGCTGCCTGGAGTTCCAAAGGCTGCACTACTCCAGAGATGGAGCCCATCTCATATGCACTCTCTGTGGTCCAAGCTGCCACTGTGCAATCTTGAAACTGGAGCTACTGTTCCAAGGGCCCATAGCCACTGCACCCCTTCATCCCTCAGGCTCTGCCATTATTGCATCACGCTCACACACAGCAGCACACCATTTACCAGCTGAGCTGCTGCAGCTACCTGTCACCTAAGAACAAGCTGCTTCATCTTCCTATACCTAAGAACAAGCTGCTGCAGCTTCATACTGTCTGGGAAGAAGCTGACAATCTCCCCCATCTCATTTGCTGCTGCATCTCATCCCTTGGCTACTCAAAGCCTATGCCCAGCAGAGAAGCCACATGCCCCAAGTGCCCAAGTTGATGTGGCATGTTGCCTGCCAGGAACCAGAAGTTCAGGCCCAGTGGAGCAATCAAAGGCCTGCACCTCTGCCTACTGGCTCTTGCTCCTTCAGGATTCTGACCTTCTGCCCCTATAGCAGAGCAACTATACCCCAGCAACTAAGCTCATGTGGTGCCTGTCCCTTGGTGACCAGAGTCCAGTATAACAGAGCCACCCTGCCTGAGTCAAGACAGAATCCTGTCCTTTGGGGACCAGCAATCCCGGCCTGTGGATTAGTCACACATCCAGCCATGTGGGGTCCCAGGCCTAGGGCCCAGTGAAGCAGCTGCCTCCCAGGCACCTGAGCTGACGTGGTATCCCAGTCTCCAGGGAAACAGAGTCTTGGCTGAGCTGTGACTGCTGCCCTCTGGGTCAAACAGCCACAGATATCCACCTCCCTGAATCTGGATTCCCTTGTAGAATCTGACATGCTGAGGTTCCCTGCCTCCCTAGGGAGTAGGACCATCGTTGCCCTGTTCTCCAAGCCCCAGAGAACAAACCACAGCTCCACCCCATCATTCCTGAGTTCTTGCTGCTGCTGTACCCAGCCTTATGGAGCCTAGGCTACTGCCTTTTCCTACTTCCAGAGTCATCACTACAAGATACCTACTCCCCTGGTGCCCAAGTTGATACTCTGCCCCATCAGTGTGGGGAGTGACAGTTGTGCCCTGCTAGCCAGGGCTTGAGCCTCTGGAACACCCCTTCTTCCTTAGAGCTGTGTCAGTGCTGTACCCTGATTACCAGGATCAGAGTCACAGCTACATCTCTGCTTTTTGGAACTGGGCTATTGAGGTTTTGAGAAATATAGGATTATGTAAAGAGACCACATCTATGATTCATTGGTGTCCCTTAAAGAGATGGGGAGAGTGTAAGCAAGTTGAAAAACATATTTCAGGATATAATCTATGATAACTTCCCAAACCTAGCTAGAGAGTCCAACATTGAAATTCAGGAAATGAAGAGAACCACAGTAAGATATATAACAAGAAGATCACCTCCAAGACACATAATTATTAGATTTTCCAAGTTCAAAATGTAAGAAAAAATGTGAAAAGAAAGCTAGAGAGAAAGTTCAGGTTATCTACAAATGGAAGCCCATCAGACTAACAATGGACCTCTCAGCAGAAACCTTATAAGCCAAAATATATTAGGGGCCAATATTTAACATTCTTAAAGAAAAGAAATTCCAACCCAGAATTTCATATCCAGCCAAACTAAACTTCATAAGCAAAAGAGAAATAAGATCCTTTTCAGACAAGCAATGCTGAGGGAATTTGCTACCACCAGACGTACCTTATAAGAGCTCCTGAAGGAAGCACTAAATATGGAAAGAAAAGACCATTACCAGTCGCTACAAAAACATACTGAAGTTCACAGACCAGTGACACTGTAAAACAACCGCACAACCAAATCAGCATAATAACCAGCTAACAGCACAATGAAAGGATCAAATTCACACATATCAATACTAACTTTGAATGTAGATGAGCTAAATGTCCCAATTAAAAGGCATAGAATGGCAAACTGTATGAAGAATCAAGGTCCATTGGTATGCTGTCTTCAAGACACCGATCTCATATACAGTGACACTCATAGGCTCAAAATAAAGGGATGGACAAAAATCTACCAAGCAAATGGAGAACAGAAAAAAGCAGGGGCTGCAGTCCTAGTGTCAGACAAAATAGACTTTAAACTAACAAATATCAAAAAAGACAAAGAAAGACATTACATAATGGTAAAGGGTTCAATTAAACAAGAAGATCTAACAATGCTAAATATATATATATATACACACACCCAATAGAGGAGGACCCAGATTCGAAAAGCAAGTTCTTAGAGACTGTCAAAGATACTTAGACTCCCAGATAATATTAGTGGGAGACTTCAACATCCCACTAACATTTTACTGAAAGTGTTAGACAGATCATCAAGACAGTAAATTTAAAAAGATATTTAGAATCTGAACTCAGCACTTCATCAAATGGACCCAATAGTCATCTAGAGAACTCCTGACCCCAAAATAACAGAATGTACATTCTTCTCACCACCAAATGGCACATACTCTAAAATCGACCACAATTGGACACAAAACATTTCTCAGTAAATGCAAAAGAACTGAAATAATAACAACCACTGTCTCAGATAACAGCACAAATTAGAAATCAAGACTAATAAATTTGCTCAAAATCATAAAATTACTTGGAAATTGAATAACCTTACTCCTGAATGACTTTTGGGTAGATAATGAAATTAAGACAGAAATCAAGAAGTTCTTTGAAAGAAATGCAAAAAAAAAAAAAAAAGAAAGAAAAAAAGAAAAAAGAACACAACAAACCGGAATCTCAGGGACACAACTATGGCAGCATTAAGAGGAAAATTTATAGCACAAAATGCCCAAATAAAAGCTTTATAAAGATCTCTATTTAACAACCTAACATCACAACTAAAAGACCCAGAGAACTAAGAACAAACCAAACCTAAAAGCTAGCAGAAGACACGAAATAACCAAAATCAGAGCTGAACAGAAGGAGATTGAGACATGAAAAACCATTCAAAAGATCAATGAATCCAACAGTTTATTTTTTGAAAAAATTAATAAAATAGACTGCCAACTAGACTAATAAAGAATAAAATAGAGAAGATCCAAATAAACACAATTAGAAATGACAAAGGGGATATTACCACTGACCTCACAGAAATACAAGTAACCATCAGAGAATATAATGAACACATCTATGCAGATAAACTAGAAAATCTAGAAGAAACGGACACATTCCTGCACACATACACCCTCCCAAGACTGAACCAGGAAGAAACCAAATCCCTAAATAGACCAAGAATGAGCTCTGAAATTGAGTCAGTAATAAATAGTCTACCAACCAAAAAAAGCCCAGGACCAGATGGATTCATAGCTGAATTCTACCACATACACAAAGAAGAACGGGTACCATTTATACAGAAACTATGCCAATAAATTGAGGAGGAGGAACTCCTCCTAAACTTGTTCTATCACGCCAACATTATCCTGAAACCAAAGCCTGGCAGAGACACAACAAAAGAGAAAACATCAGGCCAATATCCTTGATGAACATGGATTCAAAAATCCTCAACAAAATACTGGCAAACCAAACCCAGGAACACATCAAAAAGCTTATCCACCATGATCAAATAGGCTTTATTCCTGGAATGTAAGCTTGGCTCAACATAGGCTAATCAATAAATGTGACTCATCACAAAAACAGAACTAAAGACAAAGAACACATGATTATCTCAATAGATGCAGAAAAGGCTTTTGATAAAATTCAACATACATTCATGTTAAAAACTCTCAACTAACTACGTATTGAAGGAACATACCTCAAAACAATAAGAGCCATCTATCAAAAATTTACAGCTAACATCATACTGAATGGGCAAAAACTGCAAGCATTCTTCTTGAAAACCTGCACAAGACAAGGATGCCCTCTCTCACCACTTGTACTCAACATAGTATTGGAAGTCCTGGCCAGAGCAGCTAGAGAAGAGAAAGAAATGAGGGACATCCAAATAGGAAGAGAGGAAGTCAAAATAGCCATGTTTGCAGATGATGTGATCCTATATCTAGAAAACCCCATAGTCTTTGCTCCAAAGCTCCTTAAGCTGACAAAAAACTTCAGCAAAGTCTCAGGATAAAAATCAATGTACAAAAATCACTAGCATTCCTATATAGTAGTAACAGTCAGGCCCAGGGAATGCAACCTCATTCACAATTGTTACAAAAAGAATAAAATACCTAGACATACAGCTAATCATGGAGGTGAAATCATGGAGGTGAAAGATCTCTATAAGAACTATAAAACATTGCTCAAAGAAATCAGAGATGACACAAACAAATGCAAAAAACTTTTCCTGCTCATGGATAAGAAGAATCAGTATGATTAAAATGGCATATTGCCCAAAGCAATTTGTAGATTCAATACTATTCCTATAAATTTTCTAATAACATTCTTTACAGAACTAGGAAAAATTACTTTAAAATTTAAATGGAACCAAGAAAGAATGAATAGCCAAGAAAATCCTAAACAAAATGAACAAAGTTGGAGACATTATGCTTCCTGACTTCAAACTATACTACAGGGCTACGGTAACTAAAACAGCATGGTACTGGTACAAAAGAGATACATAGACTAATGGAACAAAATAGAAAACCAAGAAATAAGGCCACACACCTACAACTATATGGTCTTTGACAAAGCTAACAAAAACAAGCAATGGGGAAAGGACTTCCTATTTAATAAATGGTGCTGGAATAACTGGCTAATTACATGCAGAAGATTGAAACTGGACCCCTTCTTTAAACCATATATAAAAATTAACTCAAGATGGATTAAAGACTTGAATGTGAAACCCAAAACTGTAAAAACCCTGGAAGACAACATAGACAATACTATTCTGGACATAGGCATGGGCAAACATTTCATGACAAAGATGCCAAAAGCAATTGGAACAAAAGTAAAAATTGACAAATGGGATCTAATTAAACTAAAGAGCTTTGCATAACAAAAGAAACTATCAACAGAGTAATCTGACAACCTACAGAATGGAAGAAGATATTTGCAAATTCATCTGACAAAGGTCTAATATTCAGCATCTACAAGGGACTTAAATTTACAGAATAAAACCAAACAACTCCACTAAAAACTGGGCAAAGGACATGAACACTTT
>NW_012109164.1:437828-522153 GCF_000951045.1 Mandrillus leucophaeus
TGGAATGTAAGCTTGGCTCAACATAGGCTAATCAATAAATGTGACTCATCACAAAAACAGAACTAAAGACAAAGAACACATGATTATCTCAATAGATGCAGAAAAGGCTTTTGATAAAATTCAACATACATTCATGTTAAAAACTCTCAACTAACTACGTATTGAAGGAACATACCTCAAAACAATAAGAGCCATCTATCAAAAATTTACAGCTAACATCATACTGAATGGGCAAAAACTGCAAGCATTATTCTTGAAAACCTGCACAAGACAAGGATGCCCTCTCTCACCACTTGTACTCAACATAGTATTGGAAGTCCTGGCCAGAGCAGCTAGAGAAGAGAAAGAAATGAGGGACATCCAAATAGGAAGAGAGGAAGTCAAAATAGCCATGTTTGCAGATGATGTGATCCTATATCTAGAAAACCCCATAGTCTTTGCTCCAAAGCTCCTTAAGCTGACAAAAAACTTCAGCAAAGTCTCAGGATAAAAATCAATGTACAAAAATCACTAGCATTCCTATATAGTAGTAACAGTCAGGCCCAGGGAATGCAACCTCATTCACAATTGTTACAAAAAGAATAAAATACCTAGACATACAGCTAATCATGGAGGTGAAATCATGGAGGTGAAAGATCTCTATAAGAACTATAAAACATTGCTCAAAGAAATCAGAGATGACACAAACAAATGCAAAAAACTTTTCCTGCTCATGGATAAGAAGAATCAGTATGATTAAAATGGCATATTGCCCAAAGCAATTTGTAGATTCAATACTATTCCTATAAATTTTCTAATAACATTCTTTACAGAACTAGGAAAAATTACTTTAAAATTTAAATGGAACCAAGAAAGAATGAATAGCCAAGAAAATCCTAAACAAAATGAACAAAGTTGGAGACATTATGCTTCCTGACTTCAAACTATACTACAGGGCTACGGTAACTAAAACAGCATGGTACTGGTACAAAAGAGATACATAGACTAATGGAACAAAATAGAAAACCAAGAAATAAGGCCACACACCTACAACTATATGGTCTTTGACAAAGCTAACAAAAACAAGCAATGGGGAAAGGACTTCCTATTTAATAAATGGTGCTGGAATAACTGGCTAATTACATGCAGAAGATTGAAACTGGACCCCTTCTTTAAACCATATATAAAATTTAACTCAAGATGGATTAAAGACTTGAATGTGAAACCCAAAACTGTAAAAACCCTGGAAGACAACATAGACAATACTATTCTGGACATAGGCATGGGCAAACATTTCATGACAAAGATGCCAAAAGCAATTGGAACAAAAGTAAAAATTGACAAATGGGATCTAATTAAACTAAAGAGCTTTGCATAACAAAAGAAACTATCAACAGAGTAATCTGACAACCTACAGAATGGAAGAAGATATTTGCAAATTCATCTGACAAAGGTCTAATATTCAGCATCTACAAGGGACTTAAATTTACAGAATAAAACCAAACAACTCCACTAAAAACTGGGCAAAGGACATGAACACTTTCTGAAATAATAAATATATGCAGCCAACAATCATATTTTTAAAAGCTCAGTATTACTGATCATTAGAGAAATGCAAATTCAATCTCACACCAGTCAGAATGGTTATTAGTTAAAAAGTCAAAAAATAACAGATGCTCGTGAGGTTTCAGAGAAAAAGGAGTGCTTATACATTGTTTGTGGGAGTATAAATTAGTTCAACCATTGTGGAAAACAGTGCAGCGATTCCTCAAAGACCTTAAAACAGAACTACCATTCAATCCAACAATCCCATTTGGGAACACACCCAAAGGAATATAAATCTTTCTATCATAAAGGTATATGCATGCATATGCTCATTGCAGCACTATTCACAATAGCAATGATCATCAATGGTAGACTGGATAAAGAAAATGTGATACATATATACACCATGTAATACAGCCACAAAAATAATAAGATCATGTTTTTTGTAGGAACATGGATAAAGCTGGAGGTCATTATCCTTAGCAAACTAAAGCAGGAATAGAAAACCAAATACCACATGTTCACACTTCTAAGTGGGAACTCAATGAGGAGAACACATGGACACATAGAGGGGAACAGCAGACACTGGGGCCTACTGGAGGGTGTAGGGTGTGGAGAAGAGAGAGGATCAGGAAAAATAACTAATGAGTACTAGGCTTAATACCTGCCTGATGAAATAATCTGTATAACAAACTCTTGTGACATGAGTTTTCCTACATAATAAACCTGCACATGTACCCCTGAACTTAAAATAAAAGTTAAAAAAGTAAGCAAACTGCATTCAACAGCTTATCAAAAAGATTATACATCATCACCAAGTGGAATTTATCCCTGGCATGGAAGACTGGTTTAATATATGGAAATCAATCAATGTGATATGTCACATTAAAAAAATGAATGATAAATAGCACATGATTATCTTAATTGACTCAGGAAAAACACTTGACAAAGTTCAACACCCTTTCTTGATAACAACTCTTAATAGTTTAGGTATAGCAGGAAAATTTCTCAACATAATAAAGGCCATTTATGCATAATCCACAGCTAATATTATAATCAACAGGGAAAAGCAGTTAAGATTGAGTACAAGGCAGGGATGCTTATTCTTGCCAAATCTACTCAAAATGGTGCTTCCAGTACTAGCCAGAGATATCAGAAATAAAATCAACGTACAAAAATCACTAGCGTTCCTATATAATAATAACAGTCAGGCCCAGGGAAGGCAACCTCATTCACAATAAAAGGCATCCTAATCAGACAGGTAGAAGTAAAATTATCTCTAATCACAAATGACATAATACTATATGTAGAAAACCCCAGAGACTGCACAAACCCCGGAGACTGCAGTGTTGGAATTAATAAATGAATTTAGAGAGTTGTAGGATATAAAGTAAACATACAAAAGTCAGTAGGTATTTTTGTTGTTGTTGTTGTTTATTTGTTTGTTTTTTGAGATGGTGTTTCCATCTGTCACCTAGGTGGAGGTTGCTCACTGCATACATGCATGTGTACGTGCAATCATGCAATTTTTTTTTCTGTGTCTGGTTTGGTTAAATTTTTCTCTAAGTGTTTTTTTTAATGTCATAAATGGAATTGTTTTCTTCATTTGCTCACTGCAACCTCCACCTCCCGGGTTCAAGCGATTCTTCTGCCTCAGCCTCCTGAGTATCTGGGACTACAGGTATGTGCCACCATGTCCAGCTAATTTTTGTGTTTTTAGTAGAGACAGGGTTTACCATGTTGGCCAGGCTGGTCTGAAACTCCTGACCTCAGGTGATCTGCCCACCTTGGCCTCCCAAAGTGCTGGGAATACAGATGTGAGCCACCACGCCCAAACCTCAGTAGCATTTTTATACACAAATAATAACCTGGCTGAAAAGAAATGAAGAAAACGATTCCATTTATGACATCAAAAAAACACTTAGAGAAATTTAACCAAGCCAGACACAGAAAAAAATCATTGCATGATTGCACATATATATGTATTTTGTGAGTAAAGGTCAAATATATAGACACAGAAAATAAAACTGGTTATGAGGGGCAGAGGTAGGTGGAGGGGAGGAGGCAAAATGGAGAGATATAAGCTAAAGGCTATGAAGTAGCAGATTATGCAGGATGGAAATGTTTGGAGATATCATGTACACAGAAGACTACAGTCAGGAAAATTGTATTAGGAATTTTTGTAAAATAAGTAGATTTTAGTTGCTCTTCTACCCAAAATAACTATGCAAAATGATATATGTGTTGATTTACATCACTATATTAACTATTTTGCTATATATGTATCCTACATCTTATTATAAACCTCAAATATACATATTATAATTTATTTAAAAACAACTAAAAAAACCAGTGAAGAAAAGAACAGTCTGTCTGGTTTCCTAGGTTCTTGTCATTTCTCTACATATAATATCTATCAGCACATCTGTTATCAAAACATAATTATATTATAGGGTTCAGTCTACCTAGATTCTATCACAGAAACTAGATTTTAAATTATATTTTAATATCAGTGACACTGCCTCAGACAAATCACTTGGTGGTAGCTGAACACAATGGCACGAGGAATCCAGGATGCCAGGTTCACACTTCTTTCTACCTATGTATTCTTGTGACCTACAGAATGTCCCTTACATATTTTTACTCGTATCTTCCTTTTAATAATATTAATACTTGCCCAAATAGTATTCTTGCAGAGGTAAACATGTTGCTTTTTATCACCCTCTTGAGGGTCTCTTTATCTCTTTGTTCTATAGATCAGTGGCTTTATCATGAGGATAAGGATTACACAGAACACGGACAGCACCTTGTCCTGCTTCATGCAGTGGCTAGAGCTGGGATGCACGTACACAGGCAGGACTGTACCACAGAAGAGGGCACAGCTGACGGGTGGGAGGCAAAGGTATTAAAGGCCTTGGTACAACCTGTGGTTGAGAATATTTTCAGAATGAAAGCTGTGACAAAATTGTAAGACAAGAGAATATCAAGCTAAAACTGTACCCAACAAAAATAGCTACTGAAAGAAGAATCATCTGGCTGATGAAAGGATTGGAACAAGACAAGGAAATAATCTGAGGTAACTAACAGAAGAAATGTTGAACCATGTTTGGCTCACAGTAGCAAAGATGCAAACAAGAGATTGCTTGAATAGATGGAAAACAGAAAGAAGCAGGAATTGCTCTTTTAATTTCAGTAAAAATAGACTTTAAATCAGCAATGATAAGAAAAGTCAAAGAAGGGCATTACATAATGATAAATGGTTCAATGCAAGAAGAAGACCTAAATATTTTAAATATATATGCACCCAAGACAGGAAAACACAGATTCATAAAGCAAGTTTTCAGAGACTTATGAAAAGACTTAGATAACCACATCGTAATAGTGGGAGATTTCAACACCTGCTCACAGTATTAGACATATTATCAAGGCAGAAAACTAACAAAGATATTCAAGACCTGAACTAGGCACTCAAGCAAATGGGCCTAATAGATATAAAATCAATGTATGAAGATTAGTAGCATTGCTATGTACCAACAACAGCCAAGCCGAAAGCCAAATCAAAAACTCAATTCCATTCACAATAGCCACAAAAGGAATAAAAACATAGAAATACAGTTAACCAGGGAGGTGAAAGAGCTCTACAATAAGAATTACAAAACACAGCTCAAGGAAATCCGAGATAAACAAATGGAAAAAACATTCCATGCTCATGGATAGAAGAATCAGTATTGTTAAAATGGTTATACTTCCCAAAGAAATCCACAGAATCAATGCTATTCCTATCAAACTACCAATAACATTTTCAACAGAAGTAGAAAAAATACTTTAAAATTTGTATGGAACAGAAAAAGAGCCCAAATAGCCAAGGAAATTCTAAGCAAAAACAACAAACCTGGAGGCATCATGTTAACTGACTTTCATTAGTCTACAAGGCTACAGTAACCAAGCAGCATGTTACTGACACAGAAACAGACACATAGACCAATGGAACAGAATAGAGAGCCAGAAATAAAGCTACAAACCTACAACCATCTGATCTTCATAAAGTTGATAAAAACAAGCAACGAGGAAGGGACTCCCTAGTCAATAAATGGTGCTGCAATAACTGGCTAACCATAGGCAGAAGACCGAAACTGGACTCGTTTCTTACACCATATAGCAAAATCAACTCATGATGGATTAAAGACTTAAACTTATAACCTAAAATTATAAAAACCTTGGAAGATAATCTAAGAAATACGATTCTGCACATAGGCCTTAGCAAGGATTTTATAATGAAGACGCCAAAAACAGTTGCAACAAAACAAAAATTGACAATGGAACCTAATTTAAAAAAAGAGTTTCTGCACAGCAAAAACAGAAACAACAACGACAAAAAACACACAAACAACTATCAACAGAGTAAACACACAACCTACAGAATGGGAGAAAATATTTGCAAACGATGCATCTAACAAAAGTCTAATGCTCAGAATTTATAAGAAACTGAAACAAATTAAGCAAAAACCAAACAACTCCATGAAAAAGTGGGAAAAGACATAAACAGACCTTTTCAAAGGAAGGCACACACGCAGCCAGCAAGCTTATGGAAAAATGCCCAACATCACTAATTAGTAGGGAAATACAAATCAAAAACACAGTGAGATATCATCTCATGCCAATCAGAATGGCTATTACTAAAAAGTCAAAAAATAACAGATTCTGGTGAGGTTGCAGAGAAAAGGGAATGCTTATACACTGCTAAAGAGAATATAAATTAGTCCAGCCATTGTGGAAATCAGTGTGGTGATTTCTCAAAGAACTCAAAACAGAATTACCATTTGACTCAGCAATACCATTATTGGGTATATACCCAAAGGCATATAAATTGTTCTACCATGGAGACGCATGCACATATATGTTTACTGCAGCACTGTTCACAATAGTAAAGACATGGAAGCAATCTAAGTTCCCATTATCAGTAGCCTGAATTTCAAAAAAGTGGTATGTATACACCATGGAATACTATCCAGCCATAAAAAAGGAACAAGATTATGTCCATTGCAGGAACATGGATGGAGCTGGAAGTAATTATCCTAAGCAAACTAACGCAGGAACAGAAAACCAAATACTGCATGTTCTCATTTATAAGTGGGAGCTACACACTGAAAACAAGTGGACCCACAGAAGGGAACAATAGACACCAAGGCCTACTTCAGGGTGGAGGATGGGAGGAGGGAAAGATAAAAAAACCACTTATTGGGTGCTACGCTTATTGCCTAGGTGACAAAATAATCTTTAAACCAAACTCTTGTGACATGCAATTTACCTATAACACAGCTGCACATGTACCACTGAACCTAAAATGAAAGTAAAACAGAAAAAGAGTTCACTTGAACTAAGCTACTAAGGACCCCAGGATGCCATCAATGCTGAATACTGCAGATGGTTGCCAATGGCCACATATCTGTTGCGGGCCATGGTGGCCAAGAGGCAGCTCTCATCCAGACCATCCAGGCCCCAACAAAATACTGAGTAGTACAGGCAAGAAAGAAAATTTTTTTTCATCTTTTAGAAAGTCTGAAGGCATCCTTGGGCTGATGGCAGAAGAATAGCAGATGTCTATAAATGACAGGAAACTGAGAAAAAAGTACACGGGTGTGTGCAGGTGAGAGTTCATCCTGATGAGGATGATAAGAGTCAGGTTTCAAATCAGGGTCACAAGGTAGTCCCTCAGGGAGATTAGAAAGAAGATGAGCTGCAGTTCTTTTTTGTCTGAGAGTCCCAGGAGAACAAACATGGCTACAGAGGTGTGGTTTCCACTGCCTTCCATGGATCTGCTTGGTGCCATGTGCTGTAAAAAAAAAGGGGAAAGAAGGAAATGGGTTTATTTCCAAAAAAAAAAAAAAAAGAAACTTTAGTTTTTTATTCAGTTGTGAAGCTAGCTAAATATAAAACCTTGAATCATCAATGTTGAGTTAATTTATACCTTTCATGTACAATCATCAAACTTAACTGAAAAATTCTCTTTGATAAATATTATCATTGTTAATTTTGCTGAAGGAGAGCATTAAAAATATTATCATTCCAATAATACTTATGTAATAATGATGGATGGGTATCATTAGTATAATACCTCTTAAAATGGCTTAATTTCATGTTTTCTTATGTCATAATTTGCAAATATATGTGACTGTGGACATAGGCCACATTAGGAATATATTGTCATCTCTCTGTATGATGAAAAAAGAAGATTCTGCTCAGGCATGGCTCTGCCATTCACTAAATAATTGGAGAAGCCACTGACTCATGCTGAGGCACATGTGTAAAATGGAGATGGTGGAGTAGTTGCTTTTAAAAATCTCTTCGATAATTGACATTCAATGAATGTATAATCAGGAAATATTGACAATTCTTTAACTGTCCTTCTGCTTGCATAAAGCCTAGAGAGACATAAGAACAATGTAGTAGAATGGTAGCAGAGTCAAACAAAAAGAAGACACTTGGAAACTGATGTGGTTTAACCAAGTTAATTACTCTAGGAAGGTTCCTGAGAAGTTAGGTAAAACAAGGTGGAAAGCCATTATGCTCTCTTCCTCGGAGGTGCATATTTGTATTTTCTCAAATCAGAGACTTTTACAAATTAAATTTTCTAGAACAGGGTTTTTTGATCTTCTTTGGGTCAGTGACACTTGTACAAGTCTTTTAGAAACTACAGATCTTCTACTCTGAGAATACTGCAATCACTTTTCACTTTTGCATACAGTTTTATTGAATCCTCAATCACCCTGAGGCCTATTAATGGTACCCAGGTTAAAGACTTCTCCTATAAGGAAGAGTGACTTGAACTCATGCAAAGTTTAGGATACTTAGGGGATTACATGGGGATGGGGAAACTGAGGCAGGATTTGGGAAGTTCTTTTCTCTTTTTCACTTTGGAGACAGTTCAGGGAAAGCAAGGCTCTAAGTCTTTAGCCAAATGGTAACTAACCAAAAGAATATTTTTGCCTCAGGCACTATATGATCTCTTCAAGATTCTGTAGCTGTGATTCTCTCTAGATAGTCATTATAACATCCCCCAACCAAACACATATTTACTCAGATGCACTCAAGTTAGAAAGAAAATCATGGGAGGCTTTGATCTGCAGAAAATAGCTGTCAAATATAGCCTAAGAGTTGTGTCTAAGGGCAGAAGTAGAAGTCTTAAATATTTGCCCTAAGAAAGACTGAAATTAATGAAATAAGCTATGTGTGAACTACAAATATTTGTCAACATTAGCCATCTAAGTTGTCTTCCTTCTCCCCAACCATTTCCCAGTTTCCTAGCTACACAAATGAATAAAACAAGAAAATCCCCATGGAAGCATAAGGATATACTTAGAGAAGTAGGTCCAAAGTGTTCTTTTCCCAAAATCAGATCAGTCATTGCTTCCTGATGCACTGTTTCGAGACAAATTCTGGAAACATGAGATGATTAATTGGAAAAGAAAGTCAAGGTATTTGTCATCAATATGAAAGGGAAGAATGGCAGCAGATGGGCAACATATCTATCATTGCAGACTTCTGGGAGTTTCCGTCTGCAGTGAGATTGAATGAACAATGAAGCTCGTGGGATGAGAGCAGAAAATTGTATTCATCATGTTTTTCTTCATCATAATCACCAACAGTCTTGAGAAGAAAAAGATTTAGTGAGTAGCTACAATACACACTGATACTCTCTTTGAAACTATAAAGATATGCACACCAGCCTGGGCAACATAGCAAGACTTTGTCTCTACAAAAAATACAAAAACTAGCTGGGCATGGTGGTGTGCACCTGTAGTACCAGCTACTTGGGAGATTGAGATGAAGGATCACTTGAGCCTGGGAGGCGGAGGTTACAGTGAGCTGAGATGGTGCCACTGCACTCCAGCCTGGGTGACAAGTGAGACCCTGTCACAAACAAACAAACAAACAAAACTGATGTGCACAGCTTCCTCTAATTTCAATTCAATATAGTAACCTTAGATCTTATGTACTGTTTACTAAACACAGTATTTGTGTTCTGAAAATTGCCTCCATTTCTGTTGTATGTCTCTGGAACCCGAGTTAAATGTTCATTGGATCTTTTTGCTCTATCCTCCACATTAGTGAAACATTCATTATTTCTATTTCTTTGTTGTTTTCTGTTTTATTTTTACAGACCTCTTTTCTAATAAATTCACTCTATCATAAGTTGTGTTAACTGGCTGTTTATCACATCCATTGAGTTTCAAATTTTAGTCATAATATTTTGTGTTCTATAGGTTCAATTTTTCTCTTTTCCCACATGGTTGATTTTGATAGTCTCTTGTTGTTTCATCATACTTTTATTATCCTTTATTTAAACATGTTAAACATACTCATTCAAATTATTAGGTAACTTAAATATTTAATTTTGCAAGGCTGATTCAATAGTTTGATGTTATGGCTGACTCTTGTTTAAGATGCTCTATTTTCCTGTGCATTTAGTGAATTTTGATCATAAGTTCATGTTCCTTTAAACTTTATCTGCAGGAAGCATTGAGGCTTGATTCTAAAATGTGTTCCTTTAGATATTGTTTATCTTACTTCTGTTAGGGCAACACCTCCCCAGAATCCCTTTAATCAATAATTTTTACTTGGGGTTTCTCAGGGCCACAATAGTTGTAAAATTTAGGCCCCACAGCAAAATACGTACATGTTTGAGGTTAAGAATGATCAGAGGAGGCTTTTTACTTTTTCTTTGTCTCCCAAACTAATACTGAGAGAGTTGTTTACATCACTGTCTCAATTTGTTGGGTTAGGTTTTTTTCTGTGTTGCTCCTTGAGAGTGCCACTCTTGGGAGCTCTTTTTCAGTGGCATGGAGGCTGCCTCTTACCAACCTCACCCACCATCTTTTCCTCCTACCCTTCATCTACAGACCCATTAAAACTCACAAAGACTCTTTGCTTGGCCAAACTTTAGTCAGGCTTCTGAAGCTTCTCCTAGGCCTATCTGTGTAATTCCTCATAAAATTCAGTTTTAGTAAAAATCTCTCCTAAGTTAGGTTAGCCAGAAACCCCCATCTTCGATACCTGATTGGATTTCTCATCCTTCATCATCCCCTAGTTGATGTGTAATCATCCTGACCTGTCCTAAGCAAGAATTCTGTTAGGTCAGTTTAGTCAGAATCTCCCTTAAGACATGATTGCTTCTACTTAGTAATTTTCCATCCACTGATCTCTATGACTCTTTGGCTGCACATTTCCACTTGTCCGTGCTATATTGGAAGTTGAATCCGATCTCTCTCTCCCCCACTGCACAACCCCATTGCAGTGGTCCGACACCTGTAGTAATGGTCCTGAATAAAGTCTTCCTTAGTGTGCTTTTACAAGTATCATTAAATATATTTTTTTTTTTCTTTAACAAAACCAGGTGTTAGGTCACCAGGGTTTAGTAGATCCCTCCTGGGAAAATGTTGGCCACAGTCCACTACTTTCTTGGGTTTGTACTTTCTTGTCATCTCTGAACTTTCAGGAATTTATTCCTTTCTCACTGACCAAGACATGAAAAAATGTGATTTAGATTTTATGTAGCATTTTTAGTGGTTTCTATGAATGTATAACCCACCATATTCCCAGAAGCAAGTCTAAAAACAATGGTTTTGTGAAAGTTTTGGCTATCTCAGCTTATTACTGGCTAGTTTTTAAAAAAACTCTAAGTTATTTGATTTGCTTGTATTTTTCCTTTCCCTTTTTTGGAGCTGGGATGCTCTTTTTCTCCTGCCCTTGAACATCAGAACTCCAGGTTCTCCAGCCTTTGGACCCTAGGAATAGCCAGTTGCCCCCTAGTACCTTAGCCCTTCAGCCTTAAACTGAAAATGGCACCATCAGCTTCCCTGGTTTTTAGTCCTTTGTACGTAGACAATCATGTTACCAAATCCCAGGGTCTCCAGCTTGCAGATGGCCTCTCGTGGGACTTCTCATCTTCTATAGTCATGTGAGCCAATTCCCCTAATAAATTCTTATTGATCGATTTATCTATCTATCTAATCTATCTATCATCTATCTAGAGAAATAAAGAGAGGTAGATAGATATGCATCCTGTTGTTTCTGTCTCTTTGGAGAATGCTAATATACAACTCATCATGGGAAGAAATCATTTCTAGCAGGACTAGAACAAGGGATTCTGTACTTGTATGACCCTGAAAGTGAGTGTCTTTACTTAAAGTTTTTAAAATGAGTGTTTCACTTACCTCATTTTTGTTCTGGCCTTGAATCCTAAAGCAGAAATTAAGAACACAGTTAATAGCTGGTGAAATTTTTTTTTTTCCTCAACCTTGGGCATTTGGAAACTAAAGCATTAGCTAGGGAGTAATATTCCAGGCAGTCACATTGGAGGGAAGTCATCTGGCTTGTGCTACCCAGCAGGACCCTAGAGGATAGGGCTAAAATAGTTTATATAAGACCGCTGTGGATGGTCATGGCTTAGGGAAATGAGACCACTCATATCTCATCTGCAGTTTTTGGCTACTCTTTAAATCAGCATTTGCTTTTGTTCTTTGCCAGTTTTTGGATAGGCTATGTCAGAGGGAAGATCTGGGACTCAGGGGCTGCTGTTCAGATTCTCAGACAAACAAATGCTGAGAGAATTTTGCTAGGCTTTTACAAATTTTTGGTGTTATATTACAGGCTTAAAATCAGCAATCTCTTTGGGATTCAGGGAATGAAAAACTAGAGGAGAAGCAAATGGGAGAGATTTGCTGAAAAGCAAGGCAGCAATCTACAACCTGATTTCTGACTGTGAAGGCAATGACAACTTGAAATAACCTGGAGAACACCAAGATTTCTTGGGGTTTCCTAGAAATATTTTCCTAGTCCCCTTAGAGGGAACCTAGGAAAATATTGGACTTATGCAGTTATGCAGGATATAAACTTGCACTTTAAAAATTGCATATGAAAAGAAATTGTAGCCATAGGCTGGTGAGATCAAGGACATATAGATATTGTTTATGATATTTAAAACCTGGTTATAGGGGAAAAAATGATGGCACATAGGAATCAAGACTGACTTGCAGTTCCCACTCAGACAGACAGAGAAACATGCAGAGACTCACGTAATGAAGTTTTGCTCCAAGAACTACCACAGAAACATACCAGGAAAGCCGAGAGATGCCACAGATCCTTAGAAGGAACTGGGTCACTGCTGCAGGCTCCATGAGACAGCCAAAAAGCTGTGAGTCAGCTTGCTTTCTCCATGGGGAGGCCTGTAGCCTGGGGCAAGTTCTGAGCCCTGATTGCAGGCTGCCTGGAGGTAACTCAGTGTTGTTGGGGGAACATAGTGGGAGTGAGACCGGCCATTCAGGCTGTGGACTGTGTGGAGCTGGGTGAGGCCTGTAACTGCTAGCTTTCCCCTACTTCTCTGGTGACCTGTATGACTCAGCAGAGGCAGCCACAATCCCCCTAGGAATAAAATCCCTTTTGGCCTGAAAAATCACACCCCCATCCCTCACAGCAGCCACAGCAAGCCATGCCTAAGGAGAGTCTGAGCTCGGACATGCTTATTCCTGCTTCTACCTGATGGTTTTTCCCTATCCACCCTTGAAATTGAAGACAAAGAATATAATCTCTTGGGAGTTCTATGACCCTGCCCACTACCTGCCCACTACTTCACTGACAGCACTAGACAGGTCATCAAGACAGAAATTCAACAAAGAAACAATGAACTTAAACTATACCCGAAAACAAATGAACTTAACAGATATTTACAGAACATTTTACCCAACAACCACAGAATATACATTCTATTCATCAGCACATGGAACGTTCTCCAAGATAGATCATATAATAAGCCACAAAATAAGTCTCAATAAATGTAAGAAAATGGAAATTATATCAAATACTTGTTCGCACCACAGTGGAATAAAATTGGAAATCAGCTCCAAAAGGAACCCTCAAAAGCACCCAAATACATATAAATTAAATAACCTACTTCTGAATAATCATTGATCAATAATGAAATCAAGATGGAAATTAAAAAATTATTTGAACTGAATGATAATAGTGACACACCCAGTCAAAACCTGTGGGATACAGCAAAAGCAGTGCTAAGAGGAAAATTCATAGCACTAAATGCCTACATCAAGAAGTCCAAAAGAGCACAAATAGACAACATAAGGTCACAACTCAAGGAACTAGAGAAATAGGAACAAAGCAAACCCAAACCCAGCAGAAAAAAAAAGAAATAACAAAGATCGGAGCAGAACTAAATGAAATAGAAACAAACAAAAGAAATACAAAAGATAAATGAAACGAAAAGCTGGTTCTTTGAAAAGATAAATAAATTTGGTGGACCATTGGTGAGATTAACCAAGAAAAAAAGAGAATATCCAAATAAACTCAATTAGAAATGAAATAGGAGGTATTACAACTGATACCATAGAAATACAAAAGATCATTCAAGGCTACTATTAACACCTTTATGCACAAAACCTAGAGGAGATGGATAAATTCCTGAAAATATACAACCCTCCTAGGTTAAACCAGGAATAAATAGAAACTTTGAACAGATCAGTAACAAGCAGTGAGGTTGAAATGGTAATAAAAAAAAAATCAACAAAAAAGTCCAGGACCACATGGATTCACAGCTGAATTCTATCAGATATTCAAAGAAAAATTGGTACCAATCCTATTGACACTATTCCACAAGATAGAGAAAGAGGGAATTCTCCCTAAATTATTCCTTAAAGCCAGTATCACCTTAATATCAAAACCAGAAAAAGACATAATAAAAAAGAAAACTACAGACAAATATCCTTGATGTATATATGATATGGTTTTGCTGTGTCCCCACCCAAATCTCATCTGGAATTGTAGTTCCTGTAATCCCCACGTGTCATGGGAGGGACCCGGTGGGAAGTAATTGAATCATGGGGATGGTTACCCTCATGCTCATTTTGTGACAGTGAGTTCTCATGAGATCTGGTGTTTTTAGAAGGGGTTTTACCACTTTTCTTGGCACTTTTCTCTTCCGCCACCGTTTGAAGGAGGACATGTTTTCTTCCCCTTCTGCCATGATTGTAAGTTTTCTGAGGCTTCCCCAGCCATCCAGAACTGTGAGTCAATTAAACTTCTTTCCTTTATAAATTAACCAATCTTGTGTATTTCTTCATAGCAGCATGAGAATGAACTAATACAACATAGATGCAAAAGTCCTCAATGAAATACTAGCTAACCAAATCCAGTAGCATATAGAAGAGATAATTCACCATGACTCAGTAGGCTTCATACCAGGGATTCAGGGATGGTTTAACATATACAAGTCATTAAACATGATACACCACATAAACATTATTAAAGACAAAAATCACATGATCATCTAAATAAATGCAGAAAAAGCATTTGGCAAAATCCAGCATCTCTTTATGATTAAAATCCCCAGCAAAATTGGCATAGAAGGGACATATTTTAAGGTAATAAAAGCCATCTGTTGCAAATCCACAGCCAACATTACACTGAACAGGAAAAAGTTGAAAGCATTCCCCCTGAGAAATGTAACAAGTCAAGGACACCCACTCTTACCACTTCTATTTAACATAGTACTGGAAGTCCTAGCCAGAGCAATCAGACAAGAGAAATAAGTAAAGGGCATCCAAATCAGTAAAGAGGATGTCAAACTGTCACTATTTGCTGATGATATAATCGTATACCTAGAAAATCCTAAAGCTTCATCCAAAAAGCTCCTAGAACTGGTAAATGAATTCAGCAAAGTTTCAGGATACAAAATTAATGTACACAAATCAGAAGCTCTACCATACACCAACAGTGGCCAAGCTGAGAATCAAATCAAGAACTCAGTTGCTTTTACGATAGCTGCAAAAACAAACAAACAAACAAAAAAACTTAGGAATATACCTAACCAAGGAATTGAAAGACCTTTATAAGGAAAACTACAAAGCATTGTTAGAAAAAATCATAGACAACACAAACAAACGGAAACACATCCCGTGCTCATGGATGGGTATATTTAATATTGTAAAAATGACCATATGGCCAAAAGCAACCTACAAATTCAATGCAATTCCAATCAAAATACCACTGTCAGTCTTCACAGAACTAGAAAAAACAATCCTAAAATTCATAAGGAATCGAAAAAGAGCCTGCATAGCCAAAGCAAGACTAAGCACATAGAAAAAATCTGGAGGCATCACATTACCTACTTCAAACTATACTTTAAGGCCATAGTCACCAAAATAGCATGGTACTGGTACAAAAATAGGCTCATAGACCAAAGGAACAGAATAGAGAATCCAGAAATAAAGCCAAATACTAACAGCCAACTAATCTTTGACAAAGCAAACAAAACCATAAAGTGGCAAAAGGACACCCTGCTCAACAAATGGTGCTGGGATAGCTGGCAAGCCATATGTAGAAGAATAAAACTGGATCCTCATATCTCATCTTACACAAAAATCAACATAAGATGGATTAAAGACTTAAATCTAAGACTTGAAACCACACAAATTCTAGAAGATAACATTGGAAAAACCCTTCTAGACGTTGGCTGAGGCAAAGACTTCATGACCAAAATCTCAAAAGCAAATGCGAAAAGCAAAAATAAATAGATGGGACTTAACTAAACAAAAAAGCCTCTGCACAGCAAAAGGAATAATCAACAGAGTAAACAGACAACCCACAGAATGGGAGAAAATCTTCACAATCTATACATCTCACATAGGACTAATATCCAGAATACATAAAGAACTCAAACAAGTCAGAAAGAAAAAAACAAACATCTCATAAAAAAGTGGCCTAAGGACATGAATAGACAATTCTCAAAAGAAGATATACAAGTGGCAAACAAGCATATGAAAAAATGCTCAGCATCACTAATTATTAGGGAAATGCAAGTCAAAATCACAATGCAATACCACCCTGCACCTGCAAGAATAGCCATAATAAAAAAAAAAAATAGTTGTTGGCACAAATGTGTTGAAAAGGGAACACTTTTACACTATTGGTGGGAACGTAAGCTAGTACAACCACTACGAAATACAGTGTGGAGATTCCTTAAAGAACTAAAAGTAGATCTACCATTTGATCTCTCAATTCCATTGCTATGTATCTACCCAATATGCTTCACAACTCTTTTTTCTTTTCTTTTTTTTTTTTTGAGACCAAGTCTCACTCTGTTGCCCAGGCTGGAGTGCAGTTAGTGTGATCTTGGTTCACTGCAGCCTGCACCTCCCAGGTCAAGTGATTCTCCTGCCTCAGCCTCCCAAGTAACTGGTACTACAGGCATGTGCTACCATGTCTAGCTAATTTTTTGTATTTTTAGTAGAGATGGGGTTTCACCGTGTTATCCAGGATGGTCTTGATCTCCTGACCTTGTAATCTTCCCTCCTCTGCCTCCCAAAGTGCTGGGATTACAGGCATGAGCTCCGGCGCCTGGCCCACAACTGTTAATTGGTTCACGAAGGATGGTGAATGAGACGGATGGGACCAGCTGAGAACATTTCCCACTCATTTTCCTTATCCAACACGCCTGAGAATAATTAATGGAAAATACTGTCTTCTGATAATTGCTTCTTCTTTTGTGTTTTTGTTTCCCTAAGGAAACATCTAAGAGAATCTCTAGTGGAAGGCATGTCTCCTGAAAAATAACTCTATGCTATTCTGAGGACCAAGGGCAAGGCTGAGGTATAGGACCAAGACAAACCAGCAGTGTTAGCCATATTCCCAGGTTCCACTTAGGCACAGAATTGTGAAGGATATCTTTGTAAGTAATGTTGGTAGAGGCATCCAAGAACAATTTGTCTTCGGTGTCTCCAATTCACCATCAACACTTGCTCCACACTGTCCTTTGTTTTTCCCTTTCCTCTTTTGTCTTGCTCTCCTAACCCATGGGTGGGCTTCAAGTAACAATGTTTGCTCCTCCCTCTCATTACCTATCTTCCCTTTTCCAATACCTATTATTTGTTGTTTTGTCATATTACCTTCACTTATCCAAAGTAGTTACTTATGTTTTAATAGACACCAGGGTCTCTTAGCTAAAAGTGAAACCTCTTGTGTGGAATGTTACGCATTACCCAGGATGTGGAGTGGTAATGGAGAGTAGAGATTTCCTGAGACCACACCATGCAGGACCGTGGTTCCAAATTCCACATTACCAAGTGATTCCCCTTTTTGCTATTATTAACCCCAGCCTTGAAAGATTTACCCTCAAAACAACCATGTAATAATAATTATTAACAATAATAGTACAATAATAAACTCTTACTGTAACAACTATTAAGAGTCTGCTCTTGCATTAGGTACTGTTTCCTATCTTAGAGCTTTAAACGACCCTGCGAGGTAGGCATTATTATCATTTTATATAAGATTAAAATAAAGCTCAGAGGAATTAAGTAATCTAACTAAAAGTCATAGCATAAACAAATATTGAAATTTAACTTTCCTCTTAATAATAAATTTCTCCATTTTTATTCATCAAAAACAATAAAATATTCTTAGTGTGACACAGAGAAACCACAGTAAAGTGCTGTTGTTCTCATAGAAAGCAAAGAAATTTAATGGTTTAATTTATCTGTATAGTGTACGTTAGAATAAATGTACATATTTCTATTAGCATTTGAAATATTGATAATGGCTTGCTGCTGTTTTTGTAGGCTCTGGCAATTAATAAATATAGTAATTATTGATATAGGAGGTGACTTACCAATAATTGATATTGGGCCTGCATACCTCTTTTGACCTCTTACATTATTTTTTAACTTTAAAAAGCCAAAACCTAACATATTATTGGATCCCCAAAATGTCTAATATGTATATTTTTCCAGAAAAATCTCGGATGGTGTTAATTTAAGCCTGTTCAAAGGCAGGAAGATGAACAAAACAACATCTGAAAATTCCCATTAATACCAGGAAGGTGATAGTATTTTCCAGCAATAAGAAAATCCAACATTGTTCTCTCCATTTGTTTAGATTGGAATGGTTCAACCTAAACAAAGCTTTGTAGGTCCTGACAGAGTCTGTTGATTCTTGCAAAAACTCATCTCCTCTGCTCTACAGTATTTGGACTATTGGAAGTGTTCACAGAAATTTACAGGAATGAACGTGGGTCCCTTTTGGAATGAGTTGAATTATTTTCCTTTATTCTGTTGGAATTTTTTGTTTCAAAACTGGCCTTTATGCAACGAGGAAATTTACTTAAATCATTTATTTTTAAAATTTTTCTTGTTTTTGCCTTTTATTGTAAAATTTCTACACACATACAAAATACATAAAGTATAAATGTACACTGCAATGGTATAGAAAAACACTAGTGTAACCACAACTAACATCAGGAAATACAGCACACCATCATCTCAGAGGCCCTCTGTGTCTTTCTGAATCACAAAAGCCTCCTTCCATATCTGATGTTACAATTTATTGCTTACTGTATAATTTTGCTATGTGTGTATCACTAACCAAAGTAGTTTAGTTTTGCTTCTTCCCAAGTTTTAAATTTTTGCAATCCTATTTAAATATCCTTTTGTGTTTTGCTTCTCTTACTTAATGTTATAGTTACAACCTTCTTCCATGTAATCCTGCAACCACAGTTTGTTTGATTTTTATATAGCACTTCAGTGTATAGACCAAAATTTACATATCCATTCCACATTGATGGGTATTTGAGGCTAATACAATGTTGTTCTGGAGAAGTAGAATTACTGAGTCGTAAGGAATAAGCATGTTGTGTGAATTTTCAACTTTCCTGTTTTGAAAAGTTGTTGTCCAAGGTTGGAGCTCCAGAAAACAAGCTGTGAGGCCAAAATTTGCCTCCAGGAGATTTATTGTGGAATATTCTCAGAATCCACACTTGAAATGAAGTGGCTTTCCATGTACATTTTAGAATCAGTTGTCAACAATTGGACACTTTGTGTATTAGTCCTTTCTCATACTGCTATAAAGAAATACCGGAGACTGGGTAATCTAGAAAGAAAGGAGGTTTAATTGGCTCACAGTTCCACAGGCTGTATAGGAAGCATGGCTGGGGAGGCCTCAAGGAACTTACAGTCATGGCAGGAGAAGTAAGGCACGTCTGACATGGTGGCAGGAGAGAGGGAAAGCCAGGGGAGGTGACACACCTTAAAACTGTCAACTCTCGTGAGAACTTACTCTCTATCAGGAGAATAGCAGAGGAAAAATCTACCCCCATGACCCAGTCATCTCCCACAAGGTCCCTCCTCTGTCTGACACGTGGGGATTACAATTCAAGTTGAAATTTGGGTATGGACACAGAGTTAAACCATATCAGTGGCTCCACTGCTGGGGGCATCAAGGTGGCTACCAATGGCTCACACTTTGACCCGTTGGCAGCAGCTAGCAGAGGCAGTGACTGGGGATGGAGTATGTCCATGGGGTTCCAGGGATGTGGAGATGCGTGGGCTGTTGTGTCCCAGGGCAGGATGCAATCTGCTGGGGGCTGGGCTTTTAAGGTGGCACTGTGCTGTAGCTGCTTAGGACTCAGGGAGTATGTGGGATCCAGTGTGAGCTCCCTCTCTAGAGCAGTGCCATCAAATGGTCTTCAGGCAGCTCTCTAGGTTAGTCTAGGACCCACATAGATTGATGGTTCTCTTGTGGTTACAATTACAGGAGTTCTCGGTGGAAATGTGAACCACTGGGGTTCTCTCACTTATGCTTTGCTCACATTGGGGAGCCTCTGCAGGTTCCCAGCTGATCCCAGCTGGGCAGGCTGCCTTGCTTCCCTCTCCTTCCTTGCCATAGGTGTTTCCTGTTACTTCTCTGTAGAATTCCAGTGTTCTTTCTTAGACAATCTTCTTGAAGTGTGATTATCTACTTGCTATTTTGGTTCTTCTTTGTGGTGGAGGAGAGTAACAGATGCCTCTAGTCAGCCATCTTAAAGCTCCTCCTCCTCTTTCCCTCTATTTTTAAAAGCTCCTTCTTCTTTCCAAATTTCATTTTTCTCACTTTTCTTGAAGCCTATTTTCTACATCATTTGCTGTTTTTAGTAGCTTATTTTTGTCCTCATTGCTACTCCCACACAGATTTCATTTTTGCGTTTCTGTGGTGTAATTTTTTCTTCTTCATAGCTGAGTTATGCCAAGGCATTTTTCATCCTCTTCTGTTATCTTTTCATTTCTGTCTTAAGCTTTCATATCTCTGTTTTAACTTTTGTATTATAGGTTTTAAAAAATTAACTGTTTTGATTTCATGGCCATATGTAGAAATCTTGTTTTCATCAGCTATTGGACAATAATTTTTAGGTGTATTTCCTTCATTTGCCATTTATTTTAGTTGTTCCCTTATTTTTCTTTTGTTATTTTTGATGAATTTTATAAAGATTTATTTTGTTTTTATTTTCATTATTTCTTGGCCTTTTTGGGTAGATTAGAATTATTTTTACATTTTCTCCTCTACTTGTTGAATGTGCACATTCTATTTCTATTATTTTCATGATTACCCCAGAAACTTAATTATGTGTATATCTTATCAAATTTTAACTTTAATCAATATTTTTATCATTTTCCTGTGTGATTCAAGGACTTTTGATATTTTTAATTCTAATTACCCCTTAATTTGTGCACGATTTTTATTTGTATTTTAATTTCATATAATTTTCTCGCCACATAAAATATCTTACCAGTTTTATATAATGCGTATTTTTAAACTTTATTATATATTTCTACTTCCTATGCTTTTCACTCTTACTACATCTCATAAGCTTCCATTTAAAATCACTTTCCTTTTGCCCAAAGTACAAACTTCTTCAAGAATGCCTTTTATCAGTGTCTCTGGCCTGTCCAAAAACATGTTGTATTTCCCTTCATTCTTCAAGTTACTTTCACTGGACTGAGACTTTTAGATTGACTGATTTGTTAACGTGTGTTGGTGGGGAGCATTAATCAGGGCTATTTCCTCTAACTTGGTTCAATATTTCACTTGGTTCTGTGTTCATTTTGGATACATGGTGGTTTATTTCAACAGAAATTGGAGTAACAACTGACTTAGAGATTTATACAGATTCTAGAATCACCAGTGCAATGACTGTGGAAAGGAGTAGTATGACAATTACAAAGTTCATTCTCTTGGGATTCTCTGAATATCCAAAGACCACTATTTTTCTCTTTTCAATGTTCCTAGGGATCTACCTCCTGACCGTGTCCTGAAACGTGAGTCTCATCACACTTATCAGGAGGGACTCCCATCTACATGCACCTGTGTACTTTTTCTTTAGTAATCTGTCTTTTCTGGACATCTGCTGTGTTTCCACTATAGCCCCCAAGATGCCCTCAGACTTTTTCAAGAAGCAAAAATTCATCTCCTTTATGGGGTGCACCATGCAGTACTTCTCTAGACTGAATCTGACTGAGTGCTGTCTTCTTGCAACCATGGCTTATGATCGATATGCTGCCATTTGTGATCCTCTGCTCTATATGGCCATCACATCGCCCACTCTATGTATGCCAATGGTGGCAGGATTTTGTACAACTGGTTCTTTAGCTCATTTATTCAACTATGTGCCTTGCTTCTGCTCCATTTCTGTGAGACAAATAGCAGCCATTTCTTTTGTGACCTGCCCCACCTGCTGATTCTATCCTGTTCTCATACTGTTTTTTTTTTTTTTTTCCTCAAGTCATGACCTCTATGCTCAAGTAATCTTTATACTCACGTCTGTCTTGGTTATCATGATATCTTATGGTTATATCATCGCCAACATTCATCTCCTTTATGGGGTGCACCATGCAATACTTCTTCTCTAGCCTGGGTCTGACTGAGTGCTGTCTTCTGGAAGCTATGGCTTGTAATTGATATGCTGCCATTTGTGACCCTCAGCTCTACATGGCCATCCATGTCCCCAACCTCTGTGTGCACATAGTGGTTGGAACCTGTATAACTATTATCTTTGGCTCATTTATCCAACTATGTGCTGTGCTTCAGCTCCATTTCTGTGGGCCAAATGGCAACCATTTCTTCTGTGACCTGCCCCAACTGTTGATCCTATCTTGCTCTGTCACCTTTTTCTGTCAAGTCATGACCTCCATGCTTACCGTGGTATTTGGACTCATGTCTGTCTTGGTTATCATGATATTTTATGGTTATATCATTGCTACCATTCTGAAGATCATCTCAGTTGAAGGCAGGTCTAAGGTCTTCAACATTGGTGTTCTCCCCTGATAGCAGTGACTCTCTTCTACTTCTCAGGAATCTTTATCTATTTGTGCTCTCACTCTGATGCTTCTCTGAGTGGAAACAAGGTGGATTCTATTGTATACACTGTGATGATCCCCATGTTGAATCCATTGATCTACAGCCTGAGTGACAAGTAAATCAAAGATGCCCTGAAGAGATGGCCTTTTCTTTTTGAAGGAAAAGAGTTGCCACTTCTTGCCTGCTTTCCAAGCAATAACTTTAATCTAAGGCAGCTGCCTTGTAAAATGGCATTTGTTGATGTTGAGATATGCTGTGCCCTCTCTCATTACTTATAGGTTAATAACCATAGTCAGTTTTCATCACCACCCAAATGGATAAATAGTCCAGCTCTAAGGGGAAATAAATTACATACAAAACGTTTTGGAGCACATGGAAAATATGTACTCACAAGAAAGTAAATCTTGAAGATGCTGGACCAGGGTACCTGGAATATAATATCAGTGGAAAATTTATGGAAAGGATTCAATATTTTGACAAATACACCTGGAAGTGATGCTAATAGCCTATTAGGAAGGGCTCCATGAAATCAACCTAGTGATCAATCAATGGTAGATTGGATCAAGGAAATGTGGTACACATCCACCACTGAATACTATGCAGCCATAAAAACAAATGTCATTTGCAGCCACATGGATGCACCTGGAGGCCATTATCCTGAGTGAATTAATGCAGAAATAGAAAATCAGATACTACATGTTTTCACTTATAAGTGGAAGCTAATCGTTGGGCACTCATGGATATAACGATGGCAACAATAGACACTGGGAAGGGAGACGTGTGGCAAGGATTAAAAACCTACCTATTGGATTCTATGCTCACTACCTTGGTGATGGGATCCATACCCCAAACCTGAGTATCATGCAAAATACCCAGGCAACAAACCTGCACGTGTACTCCTGCATCTAAACTAAAAGCTGAAAAAAAAAGAAAAAAATAGAAATGGCTTCATGAATTTGGACAATCTGATGGCTTACATGCATGAGGTAGAAATGCCAGAAGTTTCATGGGATAGTGTTGAGAAATAGGACACAAGGCTCAAAGTAGTAGCAAAGATAGCATGAATTTACCAGGCAAGGGCTGAGAACCCACCACCTGACTATGTTTTCAGAGGATACTTTTTTCTGTAAGGTACTAAATAATGCATGTGTGTGGGGTACTCATGCGTCTTTGAGAAGCTTGGGGATGGTTATCTTCTGTAGAATAAAGCTGGAAGTAGAATGGAACTTGGAATTGGGCTCACATTTAGGCTTTGACCCAAGCAAGTCCAGAAGGTGTATGTAAATTACAGGAATAAGTGGCCCAAGCTGTGATGTCACCTTCTTCAATTCTACCTATAGCCTCATCTAGGCCAATTACCTATGACCAACTGAAGGGTACAGAAATAATTCAGGACTTATTTACAGATGTGTTGGTGTGCCAATGTAACCAAGTGATCCACTGATCTCATGTTGTATATTATTATCTAGAAGTATCTGGCTTGACAGCCCAATTAAGGAATCAGCTAGAGAAAACATACCTTTGTGGTTAAGACAGTATTCTCCAGGAAGCTGTATGTGCACTAATCAGTTAATATATGATGCTGTTCCCCCAATAACTAGAATATATGCAGCTAGGAACCAAAGAATGGAAGCAAGATTTTTACTTCTTGACCGTCATTCTCAATGACCAACTTCTATGGCTTGTGTTTTGTTTTCCCACAGATTTAGATTCCATTAAGTTAGAGGTTCTATATTTCAGGGGCAAACACATCTTCCATACAACACAGTACGATTCCAATAAACATGAAACTGAGACTTCTTCCTGATGCTAACAGGTTAGCAGGCAAATAAAGGACTTCCTATATGGTGGGTATAATTGATTTGAGAAGTTGGGGTTGCTTTTATGCAACAGGGACTGGAACATGTCTGGAGCCCAGAGGACTAACTGGAATATCCTGGGACATTTCGGTGCTTGGGGCAACTATTTAATTAGAAATTGCAGCAACCAGGAACTATTAAGAGCAAGGCAACTAAGGGATCTGATCCTTCAGGGGTGTGGGATCTGGGTTAACCCGCTAGACAATCTCGACCAGGTGAAGTAATGGCTAAGAATGAGGGAAATCTGAAATCAGTGGTGGAGAGGGTTAAGATTAATCAGCTCCAACCTCAGAACCACCTGATATAGCAAGGATGATAACCTGCTTAACTAGCCAATTCATTGTACCTCACCTTTTGGGGAAGAAGTGAGCACATCTAGTTCTTGCAAAAAAGGAAGCTCCATATTGTAGCACTGGAGTCTGATACAATGGGATGGTGTAAACATGTGTGAATGGTACAAAGGGCAGATACTTCTTACTCACCTTGTCAGATCATCTTAGCCTCACCTATGTCTGAGAATTTTTGTGGTAGCCCCAGCTATTGATGTGGCACCCAGTCTGTGAACCTTCTAACTCTTTTCATTCAGACGCTGCCTGACAATATCTTGCCTCATGATTGCTCCTTGTTCCACACAAAATATTAACTGCATCTCTAATCTAGAAGAAAAAAAAACCGCCTACTTTTTTTCTTTTTCTCTTAACTGTTCTGAAATATTTGAACAGGTAAGCACACATTCTCCAATCAAAACCATCTCATTGCATAGCAATAACCAATGTTAGGGTAATGAAAGAGAGAAAAGTCTTTGGGAGGCCGAGGCAGGTGGATCACAAGGTCAGGAGATGGAGACCATCCTGGTTAACATGGTGAAACCCCGTCTTTGCTAAAAAAAATACTTAGCCGGGCTTGGTGACATGCGCCTGTAGACCCAGCAAGTTGGGAGGCTGATGCAGGAGAATCGCTTGGACCTGGGAGGCAGAGGTTGTAGTGAGCTGAGATCGCATCACTGTACTCCAGCCTCGGTGACACAGCGAGACTCCATCTGAAAAAGAGAGAGAGAGAAAAGTCATCACTCACATGAAAGATGCACAAGTTTAAAACCAGAAGATATATTTAAACAATCAGAATAAAACCCTATGAAATGTACTTACTGGTGAGGAAAATAGAAGCAGAGAAAGGCTTTTAAAAATCCACTGAACGGCATTTAACAGCCGCCTATGACTCTACAGGACTTGTGATCATTTCTCATGGCTTCCCATAGGCTCTCGGACAGGGGATCCAAGCAAAGCGCCAGGCTTGTAAACTGACACAGGTGGAGGCATGCATCTTCTAAATTTGGATATTAAAAACAAGTTTGCAATATAACCTAAGAGATAGTCTTGCTAAAAATATCAAAACTGAATCATATTAAGTATATCCAGGTCAGGCGTGGTGGCTCACGCCTGTAATTCCAGCACTTCAGGAGGCCAAAGCAGGATTGCTTGAGCCCAGGAGTTTGAGACAAGCCTGGGCAACATGATGAAACCCCATCTTCACTAAAAATACAAAAATTAGCCAGGCATGGTGGCATGTATCTGTTGTCCCAGCTACTTGGGAGGCTGAGGCGGGAGGATCACTTGCCCGGCAAGTTGAGGCTTCAGCGAGCTATGATAGCACCACTGCACTGCAGTCTGGGCAACAGAGCAAGATCCTGTTTCAAAAAACAAAAAACAAAAAAGGGAGCTCCAACTGCCAATTTATAGGAAATATGGAGTACAGAAAATCAGATTAAACTACTACAGGGAGATAATCAGCAAAATTCAGATTGTGAGAAGTTCCAAAGGAAAAACCAATAGATTTGAGAGACAGAGAGGGAGGGAGAGAGGTAGAGAGAGAGATAACTGACACATTTTATAAAGCCAAAACTAGTATTAGCAACTTAATATTTAGGTATGTACATTTGAGTGATAAAGCTATAAGGAAAAGTAAGGAAATAATTATCACAAGATCAGAATAGTGGCTACTGTTAGATGTCAAACGTATTTTCATCATAACTCATTAAGCTGAATATTTTAATGCTGTTTTCTGTATTTGATTATTTTTTAAAATAAAGTTAAAAAATTTAAATTAAATCCAAGTATAACCTGATATTTCTTAATGTTTAAAAGTTACGATTCCACAGAACTCTCCATTCCAAATCAACAGAATATACATTCTTCTCAGCACCACATCGTACTTATTCCAAAATTGATCACATAGTTGGAAGTAAAGCACTCCTCAGCAAAAGTAAAAGAACAGAAATCACAACAAACTGTCTCTCAAACCACAGTGCAATCAAATTAGAACTCAGGATTAAGAAACTCACTCAAAACTGCTCAACTACATGGAAACTGAACAACCTGCTCTGGAATGACTACTGGGTAAATAGCAAAATGAAGGCAGAAACAAAGATGTCCTTTGAAACAAATGAGAACAAAGACACAACACACCAGAATCTCTGGGACACATTTAAAGCAGTGTGTAGAAGGAAATTTATAGCACTAAATGTCCACAAGAGAAAGCAGGAAGGATCTAAAATTGACACCCTAACATCACAATTAAAAGAACTAGAGAAGCAAGAGCAAACAAATTCCAAAACTAGCAGAAGGCAAGAAATAACTAAGATCACAGCAGAACAGAAGGAGATAGAGACACAAAAAAACCCTCAAAAAATCAATGAATCCAGGAGCTGGTTTTTTGAAAAGATGAACAAAATTAATAGACTGCTAGCAAGACTAATAAAGAAGAAAAGAGAGAAGAATCAAATAGATGTAATAAAAAATGACAAAAGGGATATCACCACCGATCCCACAGAAATACAAGCTACCATCAAAGAATACTGTAAACACCTCTACACAAATAAACTAGAAAATCTAGAAGAAATGGATAAATTCCTGGACACATACACCCTCCCAACACTAAACCAGGAAGAAGTTGAATCGCTGAATAGACCAATAATGGGCTCTGAAATTGCAGCGATAATTAATAGCCTACCAACCAAAAAAAGTCCAGGACCAGATGGATTCACAGCTGAATTCTACCAGAGGTACAAAGAAGAGCTGGTACCATTCCTTCTGAAACTATTCCAATGAATAGAAAAAGAGGGAATCCTTCCTAACTCATTTCATGAGGCTAGCATCATCCTGATACCAAAGCCTGGCAGAGACACAACAATAAAAGAGAATTTTAGACCAATATCCCTGATGAACATCGATGCGAAAATCCTCGATAAAATACTGGCAAACCAAATTCAGCAGCACATCAAAAAGCTTATCCACTATGATCAAGTTGGCTTCATCCCTGGGATGCAAGGGTGGTTCAACATATGTTAATCAATAAATGTAATCCATCACTTAACAGAACCAAAATCAAAAACCACATAGTTATCTGAATAGATGCAGAAAATGCCTTCAACATAATTCAACAGGCCTTCATGCTAAAAACTCTTAATAAACTAGGCATTGACGGAACGTATCTCAAAATAATAAGTGCTATTTATGACAAACCCACAGCCAGTATCATACTGAATGGGCAAAAATGGGAAGCATTCCCTTTGAAAACTGGCACAAGACAGGGATGACCTCTCTCACCACTCCTATTCAACGTAGTGTTGGAAGTTCTAGCCACAGCAATCACGCAAGAGAAAGAAATATAGGGTATTCAATTAGGAAAAGAGGAAGTCAAATTGTCCCTGTTTGCAGATGACATAATTGTATATTTAGAAAACCCCATCGTCTCAGCCCAAAACCTCCTTAAGCTGATAAGCAAATTCAGCCAAAATCAATGTGCAAAAATCACAAGCATTCTTATACACCAATAACAGACAAACAGAGAGCCAAATCAGGAGTGAACTCCCATTCACAATTGCAAGAGAATAAAATATCTAGGAATCCAACTTACAAGGGATGTGAAGGACCTCTTCACGGAGAACTACAAACCGTACTCAGTGAAATAAAAGAGGACACAAACAAATGGAAGAACATTCTATGCTCATGGATAGGAAGAATCGACATTGTGAAAATGGCCATACTGCTCCAGGTAATTTATAGATTCAATGCCATCCCCATCAAGCTACCAATGACTTTCTTCACAGAACTGGAAAAATCTATTTGAAAGTTCATATAGAACCAAAAAAATAAAAGCCTGCATTGCCAAGACAATCCTAAGCCAAAACAACACAGCAGGAGGCATCAGGCTACCTGACTTCAAACTATCCTACAAGGCTACAGTAACCAAAACAGCATGGTACGGGTACCAAAACAGCGATATAGACTAATGGAACAGAACAGAATCCTCAGAAATAACACCAGACATCTACAACCATGTGATCTTTGACAAACGTGACAAAAACAAGCAATGGGGAAAGGATTCCCTATTTAATAAATGGTGCTGGGAAAACTGGCTAGCCATATGTAGAAAGCTGAAACTGGATGCCTTCCTTAAACCTTATAAAAAATTAATTCAAGATGGATTAAAGACTTAAATATTAGACCTAAAACCATAAAAACCCTAGAAGAAAACCTAGGCAATACCATTCAGGACATAGGCATGGGCAAGGACTTCATGACTAAAACACCAAAAGCAATGGCAACAAAACCCAAAATAGACAAATGGGATCTAATTAAACTAAAGAGCTTCTGCACAGCAAAAGAAACTACCATCAGAGTGAACAGGCAACCTACAGAATGGGAGACAATTTTCACAATCTACCCATTTGACAAAGGGCTAATATCCAGAATCTACAAAGAACTTAAACAAATTTACAAGAAAAAAATAATATAACCCCATCAAAAAGTGGACAAAGGATATAAACAGACTGTTTTCGAAAGAAGACATTTATGCAGACAACAGACATATGAAAAAATGCTCATCATCACTGGCCATCAGAGAAATGCAAATCAAAACCACAATGAGATACCATCTCACACCAGTTAGAATGGTGATCATTAAAAAGTCAGGAGACAACAGGTGCCGGAGAGGATGTGGAGAAATAGGAATGCTTTTACACTGTTGGTGGGAGTGTAAACTAGTTTAACCATTGTGGAAGGCAGTGTGGTGATTCCTCAAGGATCTAGAGCTAGATCCTTGACCCAGCAATTCCATTACTGGGTAAATACCCAAAGGATTATAAATCATGCTACTATAAAGACACATGCACATGTATGTTTATTGCGGCACTATTCACAATAGCAAAGACTTGGAACCAACACAAATGTCCATCAATGATAGACTGGATTAAGGAAATATGGCACATATACACCATGGAATACTAGGTAGCCATCAAAAAGGATGAGTTCATGTCCTTTGTAGGGACATGGATGAAGCTGGAAACCATCATTCTGAGCAAACTATTCTCACATATTCTCACTCATAGGTGGGAATCGAACAATGAGAACGCTCGGACACAGGGCAGGGAACATCACACACCGGGGCTTGCCATGGAGTGGAGGGATGGGGGAGGGATAGCATTAGTAGAAATACCTAATGTAAATGACAAGTTAATGTGTGCAGCAAACAAACATGACACATGTATACACATATAACAAACCTGCACGTTGTGCACGTATACCCTAGAACTTAAAGTATAATAAAAAGAAAAAGAAAAAAAAAGTTATAAATAAAAAGCTAGTATGACATGATATTACAGTTAAGGTTAATGAGACCAGGAACATCTGGGTTGCATTAATGTTATTAACAAGACAAAATACAAGAGTTCAAGAGTAAAATAACTATTAAATTTTGAAGTAGAATTTACAAAGTTTTAAAAACTTACAATGTCATATAACAAAAGCTGAATGTAAAAAACTATACCTATAAAATGAGCACGGTTTTTTATAGAAATATGAACAGAAAATGGAGAAATTAAAACAATAATATTATTAACAAAAACAAAATGCTAACATTTATTGAGTACGTCAAGGTACTTTCCAGGTATTTCATTTGAATTCATCACAACCCTATAAGATAACCCTCTTATGTCCTCCCTTTTACTGATTAATAAACTGAGGCATAGTGAGATTAAGAAAGATGATCAAGGGCCCATATCTCATAAGCAACAAAGTCAAAATTCAAACCCAAGCAAGTCTGTTCAGAGCCACAGCACATAATCAAAAAAGACACAATAAATAGCAGATTTTGGCTTAAAATGTTGGTGATCAAACAATCATCTGCCTGAAACAATCTCTGTTTATGTTTGCTATCCTGACAAGATTATTAATAACTCCCTTTTTCATGCCCAAAGTTTTCTAGTTTAGTTAATATATGTAATGGTCACCCTACCTTGAAAGTCCCTCCCAGATATCATGATTCTAAAAGTATGAAAAGAAAAATTAGAACTTGATTCAATTAGGTGATGAGGGGCACACTGTTGTGTAAAGAAATGGAATCAACTGGGAATATTTATCTGTGTTTTCTCTAATGTTTCTCATCATTCTAGAGAATAATTAATGGTGCCTTCTGTTAATTGCCTCTTCTCTCCCCACACCCAAAGGAAATGTTTAAGAGATTCTTTAGTTGTAAGCACCTTTCTTGCAGCAATGACCAAAGCACAGAGCCATGGCCAAAGCACAGAGCCTAGGGGAAGCTGAACACTTGTGTTACGATGCTTGTGGCCTCTAATTTTTGAAAGAACACGACACTCATCTGGGGACGAGAGCACACTTCAGTGGAAGGCAGCGTGGCAGCAGTGCCTCCCAGAATTTCAAGAAGATACACATGTCAGGAGCCAAACACCTGCATGAACATTTGGGTGGGTGAAATCAGAATGGGGGAAACTTGGCTTCCATGCTTGAAACCCTTTCCCTTTTTCTTCTTTCTACTGTAACCCCACTCTCTTATGCACTTAGCAAAGACCTCATGCATCCAGGCTCAACATCTGTTTTTGTTTGTTTTTGGAAAACTCATGATCCCTCTTCCCCACTCTCATAGAATAATATTAATTTTAATGGAAACCAAGGTATTGGAGTTGAAAAAAATAACCTTACACTGTTTCAAACACTAGCCAGTGAGTAAAGTGGAATGGGGGGCATGGAGTTTTCCTGATAGCTTATCATCTGGACCATAGAACCTAACATTTTTACCACCAAATAATCCCATTTTACCTATAAAAATGTGTTTTAGTTAGCAAACCACCTTTAGATATAGTTATTATTATTCAGTATTAGTATAACATCTCTCATTTTTGACAGCCTAGTTGTTATTTTACATATCAGAGTTAAGTCCTTGCAAAAGCATATGAAGTGATGATGATTCTTCCTTTAGAGATGAAGAAATGAAGGCACATAAAGGTGAATTACTTTGCCCCAAATCACAAAGTTGATTAATGGTGACACCAAATATACTCTGCTTTTCAATAGTTAATTTTCCAAGTTTATTTGTCAGAGATAATTAAAACTTTTGCTGAGTCTGAAATAGAGTAGCCAAAGGGGGTTAATGTAATTTTATGCTAAAGCAACTTGATAGTGTTGTTTTTTATAAATATATAATTTTAATAACTTTGTGAAATATTAAAAATGATCATTTATGGCCATCTTTGCATGCCAAAGGGATATTAATCATTGCAACAGTTGATGCAGGGGGCGATTTACCGTAGCTATAATTTATGTTGGGCCAGTGTGACCTTTAGACTCCACCTACTTTTATTTTATTTATGATTTCAAATGAATCCTCAAAGCTCTAACAACTTATTCATTAATTTAATTAAATGGTGCAATGCTAATATTAACTAGGAAAATAAAGACGAAAGAGATACAAACTGTATGTAAATTAGTAGTGTAGTATAATTGTTCAATGCTGGACCCTGGTGTCAGTCTATCTGAGAGGGTTCCCAGCTGTATCACTTATTAATATTGAGATCATGGGAAAGATCCCTGACTTCCTGTGCTTTATATTAAAATGAGATTGTTGTGAAGACTAAATAAATATATTAGAATTATGGCTAGGACAGTAAGTGCTGAATAACTGTTACATATTATTATTATTATTGATGAAGTACTCTAAAAATTATAGTTGATTTATCTTTTTGATATTCAAAATCCATTAGTATGCAAGCTATATTAATAGATTTAAGCCACTTATCACTCACTGGTTCTGCTCTGCTTATTTTCTTCACTCACTATATATTAATTATGCCTAGTGTTCCATTATTGGAACGCTAAGCATGTGGGAGTCATTTATTTTATTTTATTTATTTATTTATTTATTTATTAATTATTTTTATTTTTTTCCCTGTGCTTACTTTAAGGTAGTAATATTTTTTAAAAATTATTATACTTTAAGTTCTAGGGTACATATGCACAATGTGAAGGTTTGTTACATACGTATACATGTGCCATGTTGGTGTGCTGCACCCACTAACTCGTCATTTACATTAGGTATGTCTCCTAATGCTATCCCTCCCCCATCCCCTCACCCCACAACAGGCCCCGATGTGTGATGTTCTCCACCCTGCGTCCAAGTGTTCTCATTGTTCAGTTCCCACCTATGAGTGAGAACTTGTGGTGTTTGTTTTTCTGTCCTTATGATAGTTTGCCCAGAATGATGGTTTCCAGCTTCATCCATGTCCCTACAAAGGACATGAACTCATCCTTTTTGATGGCTGCCTAGTATTCCATGGTGTACATGTGCCACATTTTCTTAATCCAGTCTATCAGTGATGGATGTTTGTGTTGGTTCCAAGTCTTTGCTATTGTGAATAGTGCCACAATAAACATACATGTGCATGTGTCTTTATAGTAGCATGATTTACAATCGTTTGGGTATATACCCAGTAATGGGATGGCTGGGTCAAACAGTATTTCTAGTTCTAGATCCTTGAGGAATCACCACACCACAGTCTTCCACAATGGTTGAACTAGTTTACACTGCATGTGGGAGTCATTTATATCTTACTGCTCAAGGTCATCGCAAAGGTCTGATTTTTCAAATTCAAAAAATTGCAACCTCAGGCATAAATGGGTTAATGTGATTAAAATATTTTAATAAAATAATCTATGAAAATTTATAATTATCCAAAACAAAAATAGCTTGTGAGGAGTAGCATTGTTTTACAGTTTTGAAAATGTCATAAATGTCTGTTTCATAGAAGACAGCTGGATTCTTATATTTGTTTCTCTTTTAATCTGTTGCAATATACAGTTTTGGTTAAGGTAGATGAGGAAATCTGGTCTCACATAGATACGTAATTCGAAAAAGAAGGAGTATTTTAACAGTCTTTTCAGAGAGTTTTTGTTTTAGAGAGGATTTTGTTTTCTAGAGAATACACTTAGCATTGGAATTTGACGGTTATATTGTGTTTACATATTCTTCCATATTAAAGGTTACTGACCTGCTTTCCAAACCCATCATAGTAGTTTGCACTCCCAATAACAGGGGATGAGGATTCCATTTATTTTATGTTCTAGTCAATGCTTGATATTGCCCCACTTCTTAATTTTTGTCAAAATGGCAAGTGTGAAATTGTATCCACTGTTTTAATTTGCATTTCTGTAATTATTCATTAGATTTAACATTATTTAATATTAATAATGTTCATGAATGGTTTCAAACTATGTAAGTTTTCAATTATGACATTTCTCTAATTATCAATTTGCTACTGATTTTTAACTTAATAACACTGTAGTCAGAGAATGTTACCTATATGACCCCATTAAACATTTAAATTTAAGTTTTTCACAAATCAAAAGAGTGCTTCAAAATTATACTAGAAAGATATCCCCTAATGACACCACTTTCATACCATTCATGCTATGTGCCTGACAGATACCATACATAACCTCAGTTAAAACCTGAGACAGGTTTACTATCCCTGTTTTACTGATGAAATAACAAGCACAAAGATATTAACACAGTTTGTAGGTAGCAGAACCACAATCCAAAAACAGCAGTGTGACATCTAAGTCCATGCTCTTAGTCACTGACTCATGCACAGGATTGTAATTCCATTAGCGATATGCTAACGTTTCCAAAGTGTCTTTTAAAAAGTCCCTTCCAAATGTTCTTATACTTTCTTTTGTTCTCATAAGAGCCTGATATACAATGAAAAGTGTAGTCATCCTCTTTTACGTGTGGAAAAACTGATGCACAGAACCATTGTAGTTTTTTTTTTTTTTTTGCTTATGCATTTTTTTAAAAAACATTTTTTATTATACTTTAAGTTCTAGGGTAAGGGCCAAGGTTAATCAGGGTTATTTCCTCTAAATTGGATCAATATTTTGCTTGGCTCTGTGTTCAGTGTGGATACAAGGTAGTTTATTTCAATAGAAATTGGGATAACAACTGACTTAGATATTTATGCTCTTTTTTCCTACAGATACTAGAATCACCAGTGCAATGACTGAGGAAAGGAACAGTACAACAATTACAAAGTTCATTCTCTTGGGATTCTTTGAATTTCCAAAGCTCGCTAGTTTCCTCTTTTCAATATTCCTGGGGATCTACCTCCTGACAGTGTCCTGGAACATGAGCCTCATCACCCTTATCAGGATGGACTCCCATCTGCATACACCTATGTACTTTTTCCTTAGTAATCTGTCATTTCTGGACATCTGCTATGTTTCCACTATAGCCCCCAAGATGCTCTCAGACTTCTTCAAGAAGCATAAATTCATCTCCTTTATGGGGTGCAGTATGCAGTACTTTTTCTTCTCTAGCCTGGGTCTGACTGAGTGCAGTCTTCTGGCAGCCATGGCTTATGATCGATATGCTGCCATTTGTGACCCTCTGCTCTACACGGCCATCATGTCGCCCACCCTCTGCAGGCAGATGGTGGCAGGATCTTGTATAACTGGATTCTTAGGCTCATTTATCCAACTCTGTGCCTTGCTTCAGCTCCCTTTCTGTGGGCCAAACGTCATCAACCATTTCTTCTGTGATCTGCCCCAGCTGCTGATTCTATCCTGTTCTGACACCTTTTTCTTTCAAGTCATGACCTCTGTTCTCACAGTGATCTTTGGACTCACGTCAGTTTTAGTTATCATGATCTCTTATGGTTATATCATTGCCACCATTCTGAAGATCACCTCAGCTGAAGGCAGAGCCAAAGCTTTCAACACTTGTGCTTCTCACTTGACAGCAGTGATTCTTTTCTTTGGCTCAGGTATCTTTGTTTATATATATCCTAATGCTGGTGATTCCCTGAGCCAAAACAAGTTGGCATCAGTCTTATACACAGTTATAATCCCCATGTTAAATCCAGTGATCTACAGCCTGAGGAACAAGGAAATCAAAGATGCCCTAAACAGATGGAAGAAGAGAATCTTCTCCTGGTGTTATGGAATGAAATAATGGAATTTGTTTCAGATGTATAAATAATGTGGGAAGAACAGCTAAACATTTATTTTCAACTCTCCTAATTGTTGGCAGAATTGCAGTTGCTCCTTATATAAACTCAGGGCTGGCACAAAATCAGGCAAATGCATAAAAGGTATCTTCGAATTTAATAACCATTCTTTATTAGTTGTACTCTAATAAATCAATAGGCCAGGCAAACCACAAGTACTTTTTGTAGCTAGTTGTGGCAATGGGACAGTTCACCTTGAATATTCAATTTCTATTTAACATGGCACTACCTCAAGAACTAGAGATGCTATTACTGGTCAGGGCTTCCAGGAGACTAGCAAGCCTTCTCATAGCATCTTATTTTAGGTAGAAGAGGGATTACTATTAATACAGAGAGATCTTTTTAAAAATAATTTCCCAATTAAGCTGAAACTCACATTTAACCTATTCTTTCACCTCTGGAAATTTTGGATTAATTTCTTCATTTATGCATTTGTCCAAAGCCAAATATTCCTATCAGGTAAAAGGCTTGCTAAAGTCACACAGATGAAATTTGTTCTAATAGGAATGCTTAACGTGTCTGCTAAGTTAAGATTTGGTTGACCAGTTTTCTAGCTAGGTATTCCTAGACAATTCCTTGTATGTTATTCCTATAGTGTCTTTGTTTTTCCATCTTATCTCTACCATGACACCAGAAAAGAGAATCAGAAACTGGCCCACTGTTGGTGACATAATTTAGTCCCTGATTTTTGCATTTCCAACTGTCTTACTATTAACATTTTTGGCTTAATAGGCCAAGTCCCTGTTACAAAGTTGTTTTTCCAATAATTAACAAATAGGAAGTGGTTGGTAAAATCATCCATAAAGAACGGAACCTCTGGGACCACAAGAAAGTCTGAATTTGGCTGTTTCCCTTATAACTTACTACAAGATACAGAGGAATACTAGAGGATTGAGATTTAAAATACCAAACAAGGAAAGGAAGCTGAGGCAGAAAGCACACTTCTGTTGTTTAATCTTCTGGTAGGATTCTGACTTCCATAATCTTAGGCCTGAAATTATGGAAATTTTCAAGAGATTATATCAAGTAAAAGGCATTTTGTATATTCCCCCCACCTCCCTCTGTATTCAGAAGGGAAAATTTCAAATCCCCATGAGTGTTCAGTTGCTAAAAATCTTACAGCAAACTTTTTAGATAACTGTAGGCACTACAATGTGAGAAGTTCTGCTTCTAATAAATACTCCATATCCCTGTGGGTAGAATCCAATTTCAGGGAGCTTGGAGATGAAAGGGAAAGTTATTTCGGAAGACAACTGATTTACAGTTATCGAATAGGATTTTGTTGAGAAGTTTGAGTTGGGGTTGCAAGCCTAGGTTTCATGTAAAGTTTTTTGTTGTTGTTTTTGTTTTGTTTTTAACTAACTCTTGTTAGTGACCCCATTGAGACCTCCCTTGGCTTCAGTTTAAAACAAAGGATATTAGCTGATGACTATACTGACATTGAGAGAGAAGTAACTTCCTAAGTGCCATTCATTTCATTTGGTTGGGTGTTTAATGCTTTTATGGTCACTGATTATTAGAATCTCTGAAGATAAATACTACTTGGAGTTGATATCACAATGAGCAGAAATGCTTTATTATGTAATATTCAAAAGCTCCTTAATTATGAAAAACATAATCTTCAGAAAAGAATGATGTGGCCTTTAAGTCAGAAAGCCCTATCTCTACAGAAGACCAGAATACCTTTTATTTTGATATTGAAATAATCTGTAGGATATGGGTGTATAGGATGCATATCCCCGTGCAGAAATTTCTTATGAACAACAAAGGTTCAGAGATTAACTGGTCATAACAGACGTTCATAAATTAAAGACAAATTCTTGGGCAATATCATATATTTCTCTTTTTGTAACTACTCGTGATTAACATTTTTGTATTGGTGATGTATTTTTTAAACAAAAAATGTACTTTATGTGGTGTACTATGGGAAAATTGTCTGCATATTTCAATTATATTCTATAATATTTTATCGGTCTTTAGGCTGCTGCAGAAGCTTAGCACCATGGCTGGGAACGAAAGACCCTGGATATGAAACAGTAAATTCTGTGCTTTAAGAAGTTGCATTTTCCTTGCTGTGTTAGTAGAAGAGGATGGGGTTTAATATATTCTAGGACTCTGGGCATAGGCTGAACACTCCTGATTGCTGATTGGCAGTTCTGTTTATCACTATATATCTCGATTAATTTATATGCAAAATTTGGAAAATTATTTTATATATGCCTATATCACATTTTGCATTAAGTGCTCTAATAGTTTATTTTTGGCACATGAAGGTGGAAAAGTGAAGATAATAGTGGAACTTTCAACAGGTCCCTAAGTTTTCTAGGTTGAGCCACATCCAGGGAAGTAGATCAATGGATGGCTATACCTATGCAAAGGCTATACCCATGCTTGAGCAGGGTTAGCACCTGGTACACAGGGAATCAGTATACCTGTTTTTATCTGAGGACATGATGACTATGCCCACTGTAAAAACAAGATCTGACTTGTTTTACAAGATATGCTTTCTACAAGAAACTCGCTTCACTTATAAAGACACATATAGACTGAAAACGAAGGGATAGAAAAAGATAGTTCATACAAATGGAAAACAGAAAAGAGCAGGAGTAGCTATACTTATATCAGATAAAATAGATTTTAAGACAAAACCTGTAAAAAAAACCCAAAGAAGGTCACTATATAATGATAGAGGAGTCAATTCAGCAAGAGGACATAACAATTGTAAATATGCATACACCCAATGCTGAAGCACTCAAATGTCTAAAGCAAATATTATTATAGCTAAATAGAGAGACAGACCCCAGTGCAGTAATAGTTGGGAGTTCAACACCCCACTTTCACCATGGTACAGATTATCTAGACTACAAATGAAGAAAGAAAAATTAGACTAAATCTGCACTATAGACCAAATTGACCTAAACTATAAAATACACAAAATTAAACAATCTGCTCATGAATGACCATTGAGTCAATAAAAATGAAGTAAATTTAAAAATGTATTGAAACAAATGAAAATGGAAGCACAATGTACAAAATCTATAAGACATAGCAAAAACAGTACGAAGAGGGAAGTTTATACCAATAAACATCTACATTAAAATTGTAAAAGACTTTGAATAAATAATCTAACAATGCATCTCAAGAAACTAGAAAAGCAAGAGTAAAATGAATCCAAAGTTAGTAGAAGAAAATAAGGAATGAAGATCAGAGGAGAAATAGTTAATTGAAACTAAGAACACAGTACAAAATGTAAAAGGAAAAGTTTGTGTTGTAAAAGATAAACTAAATTGACAAAACTTTATCTGGACTAAGAAAAAGGTGAGAAGACACAAATAAGTAAAATCAAAGATGAAAACAGAGGTATTATAAATGATATCACAGAAATTTAAAGGATCATTAGAGACTATTATCAGCAACTATGTGCCAATGAATTGGAAAACGTAGAAGAGACGGATCAATTTCTAGACTCATACAACCTACTGAGATTGAACCATGAAGAAATACAGAACCTCAATAGACCAATAACAAGTAATGAGATAGAAGGAATAATAGAAAGTCTCCCATCAAAGGAAAGAACAGGACCTGATGGCTTGCATTTTCTTTGCTGTGTTAGTAGAAGAGGATGGAGTTTAGTAGCTTCTATTCATTGCTAAATTCCAACAAACACTTAAAAAAGAAATAATACCAATCCTACCCAAACTATTAAAAAAAAAATCAAACATGAGGGAATACTTCCAAACTCATTCTATAAGGCTAGGATAATCCTAATACCAAAACAAGACAAAGACACAACACGAAAAGAAAACTCTAGGCCAATATCACTGATGAACATAGATGGAAAAATTCTCAGCAAAATACTAGCACACCAAATTCAACAGCACATTAAAAAGATACTTTATCATGATCAAGAGGATTCATCCCAGGGATGCAAGTATGGGTTAACATATACAAATCAATAAATGTGATACATCACATCAGCCAAATGAAGGACAAAAAACATACGGTAATTTCAATAGAGAGTGAAAATCATTCCATAAAATTAAACATCTCTTCATGATAAAAGTTCTCAACAAACTGGGTATAGAAGGAACCTACTTCAACATAATAAGGTCCACATATAACAAACTCATAGCTAGTATCATACCAAATAAGAAAAAAATGAAAGCCTTTCCTCTAAGATGTGGAACAAGAAGAGAATGCCCACTTTCGCCACTTTTATTCAACATAGTACTGAAAGTTCTAGCCAGAGCAATTAAACAAGAGAAATATAAGGCATAAAAATTGTGAACAAAGAAGTCAAATTATTCCTGTTTGTAGGTATATAATCTTATATTTAGAAAAACCTAAAGACTCCACCAAAAGCTATTCAAACTGATAAATTTAGTAAAATTGCAGGATACATAATCAACATATAAAAATTAGTAGCATTTTTATATGCCAACATTGAAAAATCTGAAAAAGAAGCCAAGAAAGCAATCCCATTTATAATAGCTATGAATAAAATAAAACACCTGTAAATAAACTTAACTGAAGAAGTGAAAGATCTCTACAATGAAAACTATAAAACACTGATGAAAAAAATTGAAGGAGGACTCAAATAATGGAAAGATATCCTATGTTCATGGATTGGAAGAATCAATATTGTTAAAATGTCAATACTACCCAAAACTATCTATAGATTCCATGCAAACCCTATCAAATAATCAATAACATTCTTCATAGAAATAGAAAAAATAGTAAAATTTATATGAAATCACAAAATACCCAGAATAGTCAAGGTGATCCTAATCAAGAAAAACAAAGTTGGAGGCATCACATTACCTGACTCAAATTATACTACAAAGCTATAGTACCAAAACAGCATGGCACTGGAATAACAACAGACATATAGACCAATAGAACAGAATAAAAAACACAGAAATAAATACATATATTTACAGTAAATTTATTTTTGACAAAGCTACCAAGAACATACATTGGGGAAAGAACCATCTCTTCAATAAATGATGATGGGAAAACTAGACATCTATATGCAGAATAATGAAACTAGACCCCTCTCTTACCATATCTAAAAAAAAAAAAAAAAAAAAAAAAAAAAAAAAAAAAAAAAAAAAAAAAAAAGGATAAAAGACTTAAGTGTAAGATCTGAAACTATAAAACTACTAGAAGAAAATATTGAAAAAAATGCTTCAGGACTGGTTTGGACAAAGATTTCTTTTTTTAGTAAGAACTCAGGAGCATAGGCAACCAAAGCAAAACATGGGCAAATGTAATAACTTTAAGCTGGAAACCTTCTGCACAGAAAAGTAAACAATCCATAAAGTGAAGAGACAACCTCTCAAATGGTATAAAATATCTGCAAACTATTTGAAGAGAAAATCTCTTACAACTAAGAGTGCCACATATCATGTGGAGAATTAATAAAACCAGTTTAAAGTAGATTCAAATATTAAATAGAGTCTAATTGTTCTGTAAGACTCTTAAGCAATATTTTATTTTTTTAAGCTGAAGACCACCAACTTTATAAAACCATTTTTGCTCTGAAGACAGAGAGGGGAAATTGACAATTGTGAAAAAATGAATTTTACCAAGATCATTTTGTCCATTTTTCAGATAATCAGTTTCATCTCATAACAAAATGACTGTGTAATGATTAATACATCTCTATCCAAAAAAGCCAGGATAGTAGAAATAAACATCTCCTATTAATAAATGGGTAAGAAGGCATTCTTTGGCATTCCCAGCCAGGCGTGACTGCTTTTAAATTGATTGTCTGAACCTATTGATGAGCAACTTAAGAAGAGTGATGTCTTGAAACTTCGATCAAAGATATAATGTAGGCAGTGCACAGAGAGAACATGTTGTCTTCTCTGTCTTCCTGCCTCATCTGGCAGAGACAATTTCTAGATTAATTTCAGATTTTCAGTACTAATTAATGATTCAGTAAAATAAACAGATACTTCATGACCTATAGCTCTCCCTCCTCTTTGTCCCTTTTCCCTTCCCCAAACCTTCAACATCCGCATAGACTGAAGTCCTTTATTTGTCTGGATTTTTATGACCTCCCATAGATGAGGTATTTCCCACCATCTGGGATGCATCTGGGCAGCCCTTACCAGTGAACATCCATCAACCTAACTGCCTGGCTCCAAGCCATAACTGCCTCTCTTCCTTGAGATTGAGCCCAGCCAACAAAATGCCACTTTCAAGATCAAGCAAGTTCAGGGTGACTGTATTTTTCCCAAGTCACATCACCTCTGGATAATTTTCAGAGCTATTTTCAGGGATAACTCGATGTCACAATGCACATCAAGTTAATTGAGTCAATTGGATGCATGATTCCCAATGACTCCATGGTTGCCCATATTCCTGGTCTCAGAAAGCTTTTTAAAGAAAAGCTCAGGGTGAGCTATCTCAGAAGGGAATACCACAGCATTGTGGCTTCCCAGAAGCGGGTTTACCCCCCCATCACTCCAAGCAGGATCAAAGAATCAGTCTCTTCAAAGAACAGACAGCAGGCACGATGGGTGGAAGGCCACAGATGCCCTACAGATGTGGTTGGGCAACTATTTTCTAGGTTTTACCAGGCTGGTTTATAAGTCTATTTGAAGACTGAGAATGATTTTAGAGAACACCTTCTTCTATTTACCCTGGAGACAGTAAAATAAATAAATGAATGTTTACATTATTTTCAATGAGCGAAAACAGCTACTTACAAAGACAGACAAGACCTGCTTTAAGCAAAAGTATAAAATTCTACAACTTTGTCCTCTGTGCCACTGCCTCCCTCTTTAAGCCCCTCTGGGTTCTTTGTTCTTTCCATTACCACTTGCCTGTGTTCTCATGCAGCTGTCTTTTCCTGTGACTGAAGGCGTCAGCTAAATTCTGGCCCTACCAATGACTGGCTGTGATCTAGTGAGCAGCCAAGGCAGAAAACAACTGCCTCAGAGAATCCCTCTCTGAAAAACACTGAAGTGTTTGCTTCAGTCTCAAAATCTGGTCCACTTTCCCTAATTTTGAGGATTCCTTTGCTTGACATTGCCAGCTACTCTTCCTACTTTTCCATTTTCTTCTCTCCTTTCACTGCTACACTGGCATAACTTTCTTCAATACCTGGCCTTGCTGCAATCCCCTCTGAGCCCCTATCTGAGACTGATGAGTTCTGCCCTTACAAATCTGTTGAAACTGTGCTAGTAAGACCACACCTTCCCTCGTTCTTGCCAAATCAATAGCCCTCTGTTCATATTTTTCCTCCTTGAGTTCCGTGTCATGTTCGCTAAGTATCACCGGGTGGTGACAGACTTGAGGATTGGGATAAGGAATTTGGATGTCATCAGGCCATGAATGAACAAAAAAACTAATGAAGGCTCTTGAGCAAAGAATGACATGATTGGATTTGTACGTTAGGGAGGTTTACTTGCAGATTAAGGAGGAAGGACTGAATTGGAGATAGTCTGAAGGCAAATTATTATTATTTTTTTTTGAGACGAAGTCTTGCTCTGTCACCCAGGCTGGAGTGCAGTGGCCGGATCTCAGCTCACTGCAAGCTCCTCCTCTCGGGTTCCCGCCATTCTCCTGCCTCAGCCTCCCGAGTAGCTGGGACAACAGGCACCCACCACTTCGCCCGGCTAGTTTTTTGTATTTTTTAGTAGAGACGGGGTTTCACCGTGTTAGCCAGGATGGTCTCGATCTCCTGACCTCATGATCCGCCCGTCTCGGCCTCCCAAAGTGCTGGGATTACAGGCTTGAGCCACCGCGCCCGGCCTGAAGGCAAATTATTAACAATCACTTTAAAATTGGGTGAGTCCCCACTGACCCCCAAAAATTGCCTGGAGGTAGAGACAGCATGAAAGAAGGATTCTATTGATTCTATAGATAACTAGATCTGTGGATAAGTGTATCAAAGAACAGGAGAATTCATGCTGAAGGTGGGAGCAAGGGAGGGAGGAATTGTAAAACACCACGGTCTTTTCTTCTAGTTTGCTATCCTTACACCCTTCAGTCCACAATAAGAAGTGAAGAAAACAGAGGTTTCTTTAGGTTTCCAGGATTTTTTTTTTTTTCATAAAAAAGATTTAATTACAAACTACTGCATTGGCCATAGTAATCACTTCCCCAGTATCCAGCCTTAGAGAGAGACCCCAAGAATGCAGGCATGATGCCCAGAGCTGGGAACCTGAGGAGCGGGTATAATTTGTTTAACTTCACAGTAGGAGACTCTGGCCCTGGCAGAGGAGAAACTGATGGAGTTTTGGCTGGAGAAGGGAAACTGTAACGTATTTTTCTTGTCTGGATGCAAGTTGAAGAGCTGCCAACATCAGCATGGTGTGGCCACCATCTTTCACAAATCCTTGAAAGAAGCTGCAGTGTCCTGTGGGTTTACACAATGCCCACTTCCTTCTGTTTCTTGTGTGTTCCTCCCCAAATCGAGCCCCAAATTATTTTTGTAAATAAAGACTTACTGGAACAAATTCATGCGCATACACTTTCTTATCACCTACTTTTGGGCTATAATGGCAGAGTTAGGTAGTTACTGTAGAAACCATTTGGTTGCAAAGCCTAAAATATTTACTAGCTGATCATTTAAAGAAAATGCTTGTCAATCGCATTCTAAAAAAGTCCTAAAATGAATTTTTTGACAAAGCAACTAATCACTTCTTTTTGTTTTTTTTGTGGGGGGGAGAGTCTCTCTTTGTCACCCAGCCTGGAGTGCAGTGGCTCAATCTCAGCTCACTGCAACTTCCACCTCCCCGGTTCAAGCAATTCCACTGCCTCAGCTTCCCTAGTAGCTGGGATTACAGGCGTGCACCACCAAGCCCAGCTAATTTTTGTACAGATGGGGTTTCATCATGTTGGCCATGCTGGTCTTGAACTCCTGACCTCAGGTGATCCACTCGCCTCAGCCTCCCAAAGTTCTGGGATTACAGGTGTGAGCCACCGTGCCCGGCCGCAACCAATCACTTCTCATTTACCTGTGTCATTAATCCAGATGACATTGCAATCAGATTGTTTTCCTTAGAGAGATTCATGGCTTTGTTTAGGATATGAGTAATCAATATTCGGGTGGTCTCTCTGAGTCAATATGATGTCCCATACTGTCAAATAGGTAACCAGGGAGAAAGTCAAGTTCCTTATACTCTCTAACATGCCTCTTCCCCCACTCCCATCCTGAAGACTGCATAACAAGCTCAGCAAAGCTGAGAGCTGATACACATTGAGCTCCTGTCTGCACCTTGTAGAGCTTTACATGGAGGATTGCAGCCAGTCCACTTAGCAACTGCATCTACTGTATAGAGGAAGCTCCTATTTGTGTTTCACAGTTGGTAAGATGAGGACTTAGGGAAACTTCAGGACTTGTGCAAAGTTACCTACTGGGCTAGAATGTAGTTTATATTTCACTTCTGAAATGTCTATTTCCCATCCACATTTGTCATTCTAGCAGTTGAGATATTTGAGTGACTAGCAAAGCAAAAACAAAGTCTAGAGAATGAATAGACTCAAAATCTAGGCTTTGCTCTTAATCTTATATTGAGATTACCAACAAATAGAAGACGCAATAGGAATATTTCAATAGAGGACCCAAAGCTCCCAACTCTACACAACTCTGTGATGGAAGAACCACCTAAAGTGCTTTTTTCATCTTAACTTATTCATGGTTATTTCAGGTGGAAAGAAAAATGGTGGCTATTTTTACTTTGCTTTAGCTCAAAGTTTATCTGAATATCACATGGTAAAAGAGGAAAAGATTGAATGTGAGATTGGTTTTATGTTACCGAATAATGTAACAAATTTAGAAATATGAAATCTGCCAGTAGTTAACCTAGAGAGACCAAGTGCAGTTCAGTCTTTTCTTTTGTTCAAATCTTCCTCAAGAAGGATGTCACGTGACAGGAAGATGTGGAGACTGAGAAATGAGGACATAAGAGAAATTCCACTGTGTGTGTTTCCAGTCTTGTGTGTGCAAAGCTCTTTATGTTAAATCATTTTCAGCTGAAGGAAAATGTAAGGGGAACTTTTTAGGTTAGGCTGATGTCATTTGGAAACCTGAAGGCAGATGGGCAGGGGAAGTGAGTTGGTCCTAATGCTCAATCCTTGTAGAGCTTAGCTTGGAGGGCAGGTGGAGAGGGAACAATAGTGCTGAGGGGTCAGTCTGTCTCCTAGACTCTTCAAATGACGAATAACAGATGCTCAAGGAGAATTTATTTAATGATTGATGAATTAGGCTTTCACTAGAATGTCCTGGAGAACTGTGTTGAGAATAATGGTGAGGCAACTTCAGAATAAAGTGAAAATCAAGGGTATGACTGCTCAGTTATGTCTGCCATGACATGGAATATGAGTGCGGAAGCCTAAAGGCTAAGCTTTTGCCACATCAGGGTGTTCCCTTTCTCTTCTCTTCTCTTCTCTTCTCTTCTCTTCTCTTCTCTTCTCTTCTCTTCTCTTCTCTTCTCTTCTCTTCTCTTCTCTTCTCTCTTCTCTTCTCTTCTCCTCTTCTCTTCTCTTCTCTTCTCTTCTCTTCCCTCCCCTCCCCTCCCCCCTTCTTCCTCTTATTTCTTTATTTCTCTATCTCCCCTCTCCCTCCTTCCTTCCTTCCTTTCTCTCTCTCTCTCTCTTTCTCTCTCTCTTTCTCTCTCTCTTTCTTTCTTTCTTTCTTTCTTTCTTTCTTTCTTTCTTTCTTTCTTTCTTTCTTTCTCCTTCTTTCCTTCCTTCCTTCCTTCTTTCCTTATCTGTCCATCCATTCATTTGTTCTTTGTTTCCTTCCCTTCTTCCTTCTTTCAAGACAGGGTTTCAGTATTTTGCCCAGGCTCACCTTGAACTCTTGTGCTAAAGGGATCTCCTGTTTCAGCCTCTTGAGTAGCTGGGATGACAGGCTCACACCATCACACCATCACATACCATCACATCAGCTCTCTTTAGTTCAGTCCACCTCAAATCACTAGCATGTGTCCTCCAAATCTAAATTTGCAAAAGGTAAAGAAAAAAGGAGCAGAAAGGGAATAAGTGATGATGAGAAAATGGATCAGGGAAAGTGAAAGAGAGAGGAAGAAAAAGAGTGCTAATACAGAACACAAATGAAATGGCATGGGCCACCAAATTCTGGCCTAGCTTTTAATGGGAATATGCAACATTTCACATGGGCCTTCTGTTTTCACCCTCCAGATTAAAAGGAATCATAAAATCACTATGTTCTTATTTCTGTGCTCAGTACCCAAACAATGCTCGTGGAAAGAACAGCGTCTGAGGGGAAGGCGCTGGCAAGGCAGCCCTTAACACATCAGGTTAGGAGTCAACTGTTCAGAAAAGAAAATACTGGCAGTTTGTTCACTGATACCTTCCATATTTGTTATAACAAAGTTTATTCCAAAGTCTATAAAATCCATAGTTCTCTGATCCACTTAGTGATTTTTTGACTATCAGTTTTCACACTGGTCTCCTAGATTCCTGCTGGAAGGGAATTGTCCCAGCAAATGTAACTAGACATTTCTCCCTATTTTAAACCACAGCTGAAAGACAGAAATAGGAAACACCTGGACTAGTTCCAAGTCCACACAGGACTGAACCTCAGACATGAATCATGGTTTGACTGTGTATGAGATGGTGTCAGAAGGTTGTATGTGATCAACCTGAGAAAGAAAGCAGGTGTGGCACTTCCCTCTTGCCTCTTTTACGAGGAAGAAAAATGGCTCTTTTGCAATGTAAACGCATAATTTTTGTAGACAAGATGCCTCTTTATTTTAGAGACCGAAGTTCAGTTTTAGTCTTAGGCTGTTACTCCTCAAGTGTGGCCATCTAGGGAAGTTACATATGCATCCTAGTACAAGAAAAAGCAGAGGAAATTGCTGGTGAACATAGTAAAACAGGAAAGGCATGGGTGAAACACATTGGTCACCACGTACTCACACCTGACTGTTACAAGCAGTTCTTCTGTTTCTGGCATGCAAAATTAAGTTAAACAAAGTTCTCATCATTTGCACTTCTCCTTTCACTGTTTTCCAGTGAATTGAGAAGAGAACGTCCTTGAACACAACAGTCACAGAATCCATAGGCTTTGGGTCATTTCACGCATATTAATATTCCAGAAATATTTGTTTCTTTTGTTTTTAAAATGGGTGTGTGTTTGTTTTCTTCCTGAGCACAAAATTGACAATTACCCAATACCCATCATTGTTTGGTACTTAGTACATTCTCAAAAAAAAAATTTCTCAAGTGAATAAAGACATGCTTATTGTTGAAAACTTGAAAAACATGGAAAAGAGGAAACAATTAAAATAATTCAGAAAAACATCCGTTTGAGGTGCTTGTTCTCTGGTGCCATAAAGAAATAGCACTTGAACATAAATTTAATTTCCTCAGCAAGGCCATTTTTTTTACTTTCTGCAGAAAGGGTACACTCACCAGCAGTTTTGCCATGAGAGTACACCGAACAAAGGAGACAGGGTCATTTATAACCTGACATTGTCTATACTTGCTTGGACCAGTATAAACATGCCAGGGCAAATATTTAGGCTACATTGTAGGAGCTAAAAACATAAAGTACATTGATTTCTTTATTATGGCTAGCAGATATTTAAGAATGTTAGTACAGGTCTTTGAATAAATTTTGCTTCTGAGAGAAGTTACTATTTATTCCTAATTAGATGGGGAGGAAAGTCTTTGAAGAGGAACCTCTACTTTACTTTTTACAACTCCCCCTCTTTTTATTTCATAATTCCTCTTCAAACTTGTTTAATATATTTTTGACTTAATTGTTTTGTTTGTCCTTCTAAGAGAAGTAATTTTTCCGAATAGGGTGGAGGAGAGTTAGGAGTTAACTCTGCAAGAGTGGCAGAGAGAAGTTTTTGTATAAAACTTTGAAGGCAGGGAATAATATAACAGCCTACCAGAATAAGTAAACCATTAACAAAAGTGAGTGAGGTGAGAATTGAAGTTAAAATTTCTTTTTATCCACTGAACCAATGTTTTATTATTTCAGAAAAAGGGTTATTTATTTTAGAATTTTTGGCAAGTTTATTGGATAGGGCTGTTAATCCTTGCAGCGCCTTTGTTATCGTGCTGTCAGGGGCAGTATTATTAGGAACAAAGGTACAACATTGAGTTTTAATTATGACACAAACATCTCCTTTTTCTGCTAATCTTACATTTAAAGCTTTTTATTTTTCTAGTCCTTCTGGCTGGTGGGTCCTAATTGCTTAGCTATCCCTTTGATGGCATCTTTAGTGTAATTTATGAATCATTGCTGATTGTAATAGATATAGTTTATTTCGTCTACTTTTTTTTATAGTTATCTACCAGAACAACGTGGATTTAAATTCTGCAGCCATATGATTTTGTGCTTTAAACTTATTTGGTGCTTCTCACAGGACCTTAATAGCATTTATATAAACCTGAGGATTAAAGGATGCATAAGGAGTTTCCCTTGGCCTGTGGTGTTTTGTTTTTACTTTTTTTTTTTTTTTAGATTGATGAAATGCCAGGGTGAAGGGGATAGCCAATTGGATTAGAGCACAAGTACTGCTCCAATTATTGGGCAGAGTGTCCCGTAAAGGTCCTCCACAGTACCATCATACATTTGCTTGGGGATGGCTAAGTGTGGACTGATGGGCAAGCTCTTGGAAAGGCTTGAGCTCCTTGCATACTTTTATGCTTCCAAGGAACACCAAATTTTCCCTTTGCCATGAGAAGCATGAAGTAAACTTGTCATTTAGTGGTGGAAGCTGGATTGTCCCTCAGGGGCTGACCCACAGGGTGTTGAATTTCAGGAAATAGCAGATAGAGAGCTCGGCATGATGGATTATCCTAGCAGTGGGATTCTGAAAGAGAGCCACCATACAGTCCATATCTGGTCAATGAAGAAACCATCTGAGTGGAAAGGGGATAATCTGGGCCTCTGGCCTACCATGCGTACAAGCATAATAATCACTTTTATTTAAAGTGTGAACAGAATATTTAATCCATCCCAGCCACACATTTGCATCTTGATATCTTGTCTTGATGGGTAAAGTCTGCCTTAGATCTCTTATTTTTACAATAGATACCCTAGTTTTATTATTAGATGTAGGAGCAACCGGTTTGGGATCTAGAACTGAGGCTACTGAAGAAGGGGAAGATGGGGGAATAATGCGTATTTAAAAAATACCTAGGAGGTTTTTTCCATTTATGTCAATCCCCATACCATAGAAGCGACTAAGGGCAGGTCTAGAGTTAGTTAAGGTGGAGGTGGTAATAGAGAGAAGGATAGGGTTACATTGATAAGGCTGACAGTTAGAAGGGGTAGTCCTTTTAGTGAAAGAGATGAGGGGTTTTAGATCTGCACAAACCTTTTTCATGGAAGTCCAACTTTGCTCCTGAGTAGTTTAAAGGGCATAGTGCCATTTACTATAGGGTTACCAGGCTGTAGGAGCAGAAAATCACCGTCCTGGCTGTAGGTAATCACAACAATGAGTGTTGGGGTAACTGTGTTAATTAGAGGGCTGGGACATGCATATTTGTATGAAAAGGCTAGCTATTGTTGATCTCTTACATTTCCACAAGATATGACAGCAAGCATTAATGGCAATGGTCTGAGGTGAGTCAGACTTAGTTACATTAATAACAAAGGAGCTAGTAACAGATTAAGGAAAGGAAAGGAAGCAATACAGAACGTATATGAAAATCAAGCTTTCTTTAACTTTAAATTAGTAGGGCTTGATCCTAGTACAGTAACCCATGATTCTGATGAGGAAGATGTTTTCTTGACTCGAGTATGGTGGATTCATTCTTTCTTGGCTGTGTGGATGGCAGTCTCAGTGGTTAACAGCATAAAACAAGGTCCTTCCTAGGCTGACTAGAGGTTTTTTTTTTTTTCTATCTTTTGATGAGAGTGTGGTTTTCAGGCTGGTGCTGGTGTACTGGAAATTCTAGGGCTGGTACCTGGGTTAAAAGACTTGGTTCTGAGGGAAGGGAAAGTGGAAGATAAATTAAGTATATAATTTCTGTAGCATATCCTGGGGCTTGAGGCCCCATGGTGATGCCTCCCACTCCATTCCTGCTCAGCACTGCCCAGGGGACACTGTGGCCCTGCCCCCACTTAAGGTCTTGGCCTTCTTGTGGCCTTCACTGCCCCTGCGTGTTGTGGCCTTGGGAATGAGGGGCCTTGTGACTTACCCAGCTGCCCTCAGGCCTTAAGAAAGCTAAACACAATTTTATATTTGACAATGCTTTTTGTATTATTTTATACCAGATAAGTTAAAATTTACCTTTAATATTAATGTGCTATTAATGTTAAGTTTAATTTTAATAAAATCTCATAGACATTATTTATCCAGTTTTAATGTCTGACTATAAGGTAAGACTTTTATAGACTCTTTTTAACTTTTTATAATTTTTGTTAAACGGCAGGTTAGTGCTTTAAGAAAAATCTATTGTGCTTTTGTTTTAATGTCCAGTTCACAGAAAAACTGGATTATACCCCTTTAACTTTAGCCAATATGTTCACACACAGAATTTCCTTTACAATTAACATTTTAAAAATTGCTTAAACTTTTAAAACAAAATATTTTTTTAACCTTTTAATGCAGGTAAAAATCCATATTCTTATGCTTCCTTATCCTTTTATTAAAAGTATATTTATTTTTCTTATATACCTTGTATATAAACTGTTTTTTAATCTCATTTGCACTTTTTTTTCCTCTCTCTCTGTCATTCCCTGTTTCCTTTTTCCCTCCTGAGTTCTTCTGCTCTCCTGTTTTTGTTTTTTTCTGATTTCCCTTTTTAGTTTTTTCCCTTCTTCCTACACTTAGTTTCTCAGGCCGGGTGGGATTTGTGCAGCTGCAGTCCGAGCCCGGGTCATTACCGGCCCTGAGGTTTGGCAGATGCCTGCTGCAAGTTGCAGGAATTATGCCCTTTCACCTCCTCTGCTCTCCTCCTGGCACTGGTCCCTGCTCCCTTTTTCACACAGAGCCAGGCTGGGAAGAGGGACTTAACCCTTTGTATGCTTGGCTGTTTGGCGCGACACTGGCTGTTTTTGCCCTCTTTCTCTCTGACTTCCTCTCCTAGCTTCTTTTTCTTCTCTGCTGGGCTTCCCTTTGCCTCTGCCAACCACCTATGCTGCTGTTTCCCCCCCTCTCTTTCCCCTTCCTCTAGGGCGATGACCAGAAGGAGAGGAGCTTAGTCTTTTTCTTTCCCCAAGAAGAGGGGACAGGGGAGTTTTGAATTTTTTTTTTTTTTTACTATCGGAGTTTCGTGTGAAGTTCAACCCCCTACCATGGGGATTTCTTACCTCTTTTTGAGGTTCAACTCCCACCATGGGGATTTCTTACCTCTTTTTGAGGTTCAAGTCCCCCAACAATAGGAATTTCTCACCTCTTTTTAACCTCCAAGACATTCTGACTAAGGAATACTTCATTGCCCGCTGCAGCTTTCTTTCCCTAGTCAGACCAACGAATGCTTTATTGCCCTTGCGGTCTCTCTCTCCTTGGTATGTCCTAACCAAGGAATGCTTTACTGCCCTGTGGCTTTTTCCTTAGTCCCAACCACCAAGGAAATACCTTACTGAGTCTCTTGGTGTTTTTTTCCTCAGTCTGTGCACAGAGTTTCCTGGTTCACATGATATGTGAGGATCCTTTAGTCCAGGTCGCTAGGCAAGTTTTTGTTTTTTTTTTTCCTGCAAATGCTGAGAGTCTGGGTTTAGCCCAACCCCATAAGCCCGCTGTTCAAACCAGCCTAGCAAACTGGCTAGTTACAAACTTCATTGCAGGTCCTTGGAAAAAAAACTGGATGAAGTTTCCCTCTCATCTTGTTTTATGTCTCTGGGAGCTGGACCCTATAACCACATGGTAGAATTTTCAACTAGTCTGTAACATCCAGGGAACAGGAATTTGAGGGTTCATATCAGCTAGCCCTAAAAATTATCTTGAGCACTTAAAAGCCTTTGGAAGCTTAAAATTGGCTGCCTCTAGGCTTCTTCTGGAAAGGGTAATGGGAACTGCCCAGTGCTATAGCTCAGCAACTAAGGCACTGCCATTTTACAATGGCTGCCAGGGTTCAATTTCTGGCACAGGGAATGAGTTCCTTCTGGTTTGATATCTGTGTGACCTTTACCATGTGTTAATTCTCCTCCCCTCCACCAACCGTCTTGAATTTTTCTTTCTCTGAGCACCTGTGAGGTTACATGGGAGGTTATGTTTGGTAAAGTTCAAAAGAAGTGTTGGCTGTTTGGCCTGGCTAAAGTCAAATAATAAGAGATTTAAAAGGGCTTTTTTTTTTTTTTTTTTTTTTAAGGGTGTTATGCTTAAAAGTTGGCTTAATTAAAAGTGAATATTCAAGCCTGGGACTCCTTGGGAAAAACAGGAGGAAACACAGACCCCATTTTGGGAAAAGCCCTTGTTTTTCTCGTGAAACCCCAGGAATTGGAAGTGGATAGATTCCTTTTGAAATCTAAGGCTCTGTTCTGTTTTGCATTGCGTTATCTGACATTTTTGACTCTTGTGGGCAAGTATCAGAAATTACTTCACATTATGATAGCTTTGGTGTGTAATAACTAGGTAGAAAATATACTTTGGGGGATCTCTAATGGCAGTTATGGGAGAATATGTGACTCTTTGCATGTTTGGATTAGAGAAGCATGCTTTTGGCCACTTTGAAGGTATGGAGATGTCCTCACACCTGCATGGAGAGCTAAGACTCCCACTGGGGGATGGGCTAGTCACAGAATGGGCTGATTGGCTTTAGATTGCTTTGCAATAAAATGCACAGCAAAATCATAGCAATGCCTTGTTCCATATCATTTCTATTTTGGAGATCTAGGATCTGGTATAAAAATGAGACACAAATGTAGGGGATCTGTTTTGCCTTCCAGCTGTGCCTGCTAATTAGGCTGTATAGCCTGCATGCTTTCTTGACCCTGTTCCTCCATGGGCTCTCTGCCCTGAAGCCAATAATCCAATTAAGAAACTGGCAAATGAAAAATCTTACAAGTACTGGATCTTCTGTCTGTATATTTTTATATGTTGTGTGTGTGATATGGAAGAGCTTTGATTAATTGGCTTAAAAATAATAAATGTTTAAATCAAATATTTTATCAGAAAAATAAAAATTGTAATGCCTTTTAGTTCATGTGACTTAAGTAATCTTTAGGAAATAAAGACAGTTCTAAAGATTGTTGGTAAAATAAAAATATCTTCAAAAATGTAGACATTTGTTCTAAGTTAAGCAGGTCAGATATTAGGTTTACTAAATGCTTTAAGGTCATAAACTGCTTCTTTGATTTTTGAAAATTGTTCAACATAATCAAAATTGCTTACTAACTAGGTTTTTCACCAAAAGTAAAAGTTGCTAAGAGTTAACATTGTAACATGTAACTGAGACTTACTGAAGAAACAGTTTTACAGTAAAGGTGTGTAGGAAAAGTGAAATGTGTTTTTGCTGAAGATTATATAAGAAGTAATGGGAATGTAAATTTTTTTTGCCTAGATTAGGTTATAGGATTGCTTTAAGTCAGATAAGATAAAACTAAGGGTTTGAGCAAGTTGTGGAAGGTTTGTAAAAAATTAATCCTGTGAAAACAATTCTGTGTGAACATATTGGCTAAAGTTAAAGGGATATCATTCAGTTTTCCCCTAAATTAAATGTTGAAATAAAATCATAACAGTTTTTCTTCGAGCACTGCTCTGCTCTTTAACAAAAATTTATAAAAGGTTATAAAAGGTTTATGAGAATCTTATGGTCAAACTGATTAAAATTGGCTAGATTTATCTGTAAGGTTTTATTAAGAATTGGGTTTAACATTAATAGTACACTAATGTAAAGGTGAAATTTGGCTTATTTGGTGTAAAAATCATACAGGAGCATTGTCAAATTTGAAGTGGTGTTTGGCTCTCTTTGGGCTGTATTTGTATAAATATGTTATTGGTACATGTTCCAAAATTATAGGAAATGCCTATAATTCTGATATGACTTAATGTACATTATCAGTAATAATTCTAATTGTTTTTGTTTTTGTTTTTTTTTTTTTTGAGACGGAGTCTTGCTCTCTCACCCAGACTGGAGTGCAGTGGCCGGATCTCGGCTCACTGCAAGCTCCGCCTCCCGGGTTTACGCCATTCTCCTGCCTCAGCCTCCCGAGTAGCTGGGACTACAGGCGCCCGCCACCGCGCCCGGCTAGTTTTTTGTATTTTTTAGTAGAGACGGGGTTTCACCATGTTAGCCAGGATGGTCTCAATCTCCTGACCTTGTGATCCGCCCGTCTCAGCCTCCCAAAGTGCTGGGACTACAGGCTTGAGCCACCGCGCCCGGCCAATTCTAATTGTTACATAAAATTCTTGTGATAAGGCATGGTGGTTCATGCATTTAATTCAGCACTTTGGGAGGTCAAGGTGAGTGAATAACTTGAGGTCAGGAGTTTGAAGCCAGCCTTGCCAACATGGTGAAACCCTGTTTCTACTAAAAATACAAAAACAATTAGCTGGGCATAGATGCTGCATGCCTGTAATCCTAGCTACTTAGGAGGCTGAGGTGGAGGTTGCTTTGAGCTGAGATCACCCCACTACACTCCAGCCAGCCTGAGCAACAGAGGAAGACTCCATCTCAATAATAAATAAATACATACTTACATACATGCATACATAATTAACTAAATAAAAATCAAATCAAATAAAAATTGTTATATGCCACAGAAGAAACCAAAATTCCTAGTTAATTGTAGTTTTAATAGAGGCTGCCCTAAGGCATTTTGTCATCCATGGACAATTGCTGTCTTGATTTAATCTTCTTTAAAAGGTGGTTTTTAATAAGCTATAGGACTTTGACAGGTGCTTTTAAATGCAGGTTTCTGATATTAAAATAGAGTAAAAAATTTTCAGAACTCATGGAGAGCTGAAATGTTCTTGATATTAAGCAGAACAGGAGTCAACCATATGGAATGAACTAATAGAAGAGTGAAGTAATCTTTTTTTTGACTTTGTGTAAGACATTGCTGATCCTTTGTTTTGTTTTTCAGAACTGAGAAAACTTTTCTATTAAGTTATTCACAGTTTTTAACAATTGAGTAAAGTATACTTTATTAAAAATTGGGAGCACATTTGTTTCTCTCTACCTGATTTCTCCAGGATTTTGAAACTATTTATGAGTATTCTTAACTTATGGCAATATACTTATTTCATAAGTGCAGTAAGAATCTGCTTTCTTTTGCAAGAGGACACAATTAGAGAAACTGGTTATTTTACCAAAGCTTTGACTGAAATAAAGTGCTTTCCTTTAGGGAATTAAATTTGAAAACTGGCCTCATATCTTCTCTACACAGTTCTTGTACAGGATTCCTAACCTGTGGTAAGTAAAGAATGTCACTTTCTGACAGGCCCTGGAGCCCCAAGTTACCTTGGGACCTCAAGAGGAGAGGAATTTGCTCAACTCATAGGTATTTGGGTATACAAACCCATGGTTGAGCTTGCCTTAAAAAAGGTCTTATCTGATGTTCCTTATGGAGCAGAGTTCCATCAAAGCCAATTTTAAAAGCCTATGTGAAAACTAATTATTTTTGCTGCACTTTATACAAATAATCAGGCCAAGTATAATAAAGTAAATTAGTCTTACCATAATTTATCATTAATAAAAATGGGAGACTGGAGAGAGAAAAGATGATGCTTCAAAAATGATAGTACACCTGCTATTACATGCTCTCATCAGTTGTTTTTTTCCTGCAATTTTTTTTTTTTATAAATTGCAGAGTTTTTTTTCTGCAATTTATAATGACTATGTTTATTCTTGTGAACCAACCAGTGGTCTCTGGCTGTAGCTCTGAAAAAACAAGAGGGATATGTAATGCAAAAACCTAGACCAGTATTCTAGTTCTGGACACACATTGGAATCAGCTGGCAACCCCATATCACTTTGGTTCCAATAGTTGCCCATTTCATGGAAAGCCATCTTTTTTAGTTTGCTTGGGATAATTTTACTTATTTTGCTTTATGGTTGTGGATCATATTTGCTGTTGTACTCTTTGTGTAGGAATGCACAATAAGCTTACTGAAATGTCTTCATAAATTGAATACTTATTAATTTTCCAGATATCACCTTTTGTCAGTTATGAATGGCCCTCACCATACGGGTGCCTTCCTACTGAGCTCCTTTCTACCCTGAATACAAGAGACCCTAATAGTTAGGCAGAAATATCGTGGCCCCTATTCAGCATGAAAAATTACAGAGGATAGATCTTCATCCCTCTACAACCCTTAGGATTAAGGGTTCTCTTATAAAAGGGATGGGGGAAATACGTCAGAGGTGTTTGAACCAGAGCAACTTCATCTTCACTAGGAGCTGGCTAAAATAAGACTGAGACCTGTTGGACTACATTCCCAGTAGGTTAGATATTCTAAGTCACAGGATGAGAGGAAGTTGGCACAAGATATAGGTCATAAGACCTTGCTCATAAAACTGCATGCAGTCAACCGGTCACCGTGGGTCACACCTGTAATCCCAGCACTTTGGGAGACTGAGGTGGGCAGATCACTTGAGGCCAGGAATTCAAGACCAACCATGGCCAACATAGTGAAACCCCATCTCTACTAAAAACACAAAAATTAGCTGGATGTGGTAGTGTGTGCCAGGAGTCCCAGCTACTCAGGTGACTGGGGCAGGAGAATTGCTTGAACTCAGGAGGCAGAGGATGCAGTGAGCTGACATTGTGCCACTGCACTCTAGCCTGGGCAACAGAACCAGAGACTGTCTCAAAAAGTGAGGAAACAAACAAAAAAGAAACCAAAAAACCAGCAAGCAGTAAAGAAGCTGGTGAAAACCCATCAAAATTGAGATGGCAATGACAGTGACCTCTGGTCATCCTTACTGCTTATTATATGTTAATTATAATGCATTAGCATGCTAAATGACACTCCCACCAGTACCATGACAGTTTATACAAATGCCATGGCAACGTTGTCAGGAAGTTACCCTATATGGTCTAAAAACAGGAAGAACCCTCAGTTCTGGGAATTGCCCAACCTCTTCCTGGAAAACTAATGAATAATCCAACCCTTGATTAGCATATAGTCAAGAAATAACGACAAGTATTCTTAGTCAAGCAGCGCATACCTCTGCTCTGCCTATGGAGGAGCCTTTGTTTCTTCACTTCTCTAATAAACTTGCTTTCACTTTATTCTATGAACCCACTCTGAATTTTTTCTTGCATAAGATTCAAGAATCCTCTCTTGGGATCTGGATTAGGACCGCTTTACAGTAACAATATGGCATAAGAATCTCTCATGCTATTAAAGTTGTTTGAAATAATTGTGGTGGCTGTAAAATATTTTGTCTTATGAATACAATGTAATTTTGCTCTTTTTGGTTCTTTTAGCTATTTTCCTTTATTTCTGGAATAAAATGAAGTCAAAGGCTGTAGAAGAAATAAAAATTACAGTGACAGGGCATCTGGAGAAATAGGAGCACCAGAATATAGAATTATTTTTATTAACCTTGCTTGTATTCTCATTTCAGGAGAGTGAAGTCTCATCAGGATCTACTAAAGAGAAAGGAGAGGGTGACAAATTGTCAGCTTGTCTCCAGTGGTGTAAGTGAGAGAGTATTCTAATTTTGATGAGCAATCCCAGAAATAGTTTGAAGAGAAATGTGTATATATTTCAACAGATTTATTGGAAGTACTCAAGGGCATTCAACTCTCATTTTTCTAATTCTGGGATCATGCTGCTGAGGAATATATTTATAACTGATTTATAAATTAACCAGAAGATCTTATGCAAAAGTTTGGTTCTCTAGCCAAATATAGACTGGGCAATGGTTCATAAATTAATCCCTCTTGGCTAGCTGGTGCCAACTCCCAGAAGCATGATAATCGTGGCACAAATACACTCAGAATGGATGGGCACGGTATCTCGTGCCTGTAGTCCCAGCTTCTCTGGAGGCTGAGGCAAGAGGATAACTTGAGTCCGGGAGTTCTGGGCTATAGTGTGCTATGTCAATTGGGTGTCTGCACTAAGTTCAACATCACTATGGTGACCTTCCTGGAGCAGACCACCAGGTTGCCTAAGCCGGGGTAAAAAGGCCCAGGTTGGAAATAGAGCAGGTCAAAACTCCCATGCTGATCACGGGACCATGATCATAGTGGGACCATGCCTAGGAAATAAGTGAGACCCTGTCTTGGAAAAAAAAAAAAAAGACTCAGAATGCAGTATTTCTGGATTTACAGAACACCATCATGGTTTTTATAATAACTAGTGAAACTGAGCCTTGTAAGCTAGGCAACTAGCCTCATTCTTTCTAAAAACACTTCTTAGTTGCATCAATGACCATTAGAGGAATTCAATTCCTTGGAATCTTCCTTCCAGGATGCATACAGGTGATGGCGTAGTGATACCTGTGAATTGCAACCTGACTTTTTCAGTCTCAGCACCGCATCTGGTACATGGTATAATTTTGGGAATGTTAAGGATGCAATTGGGAGCTTCATTAACTCCCCTGGAGTCCCCGGCTATCATTAAGTGTACTAAGACACAGCCTAATTGTCCTAAAGATTTAACAGAGTTGGGTCTCAATCAATCCTGGCACCAGATCAATGGGCCTGGAAACATTGTTTTAAATTATGGTCTCTAATAGAGTTTGCATTGGCATATGAGAAGACATGTATGAAATTATATTCTTCTAATGATGTAGCAAATGAATTGTTGCTTTTTTTTTATTTATTATACTTTAAGTTCTAGGGTACATGTGCACAATGTGCAGGTTTGTTACATATGTATACATGTGCCATGTTGGTGTGCTGCACCCATTAATTCGTCATTTACATTAGGTATGTCTCCTAATGCTATCCCTCCCCTGACCCTTCCCACAATAGGACCCAGTGTGTGATGATCCCCTTCCTGTGTCCAAGTGATCTCATTGTTCAATTCCCACCTATGAGTGAGAACAAGCAGTATTTGGTTTTCTGTTCTTGCAATAGTTTGCTGAGAATGATGGTTTCCAGCTGCAGCCATGTCCTTACAAAGGACACGAACTCAGCATTTTTCATGGCTGCATAGTATTCCATGGTGTATATGTGCCACATTTTCTTAATCCAGGCTGTCACTGATGGACATTTGGGTTGATTCTAAGTCTTTGCTATTGTGAATAGTGCCGCAATAAACATACGTGTGCATGTGTCTTTATAGCAGCATGACTTATGATCCTTTGGGTATATCTCCAGTAATGGGATGGCTGGGTCAAATGGGATTTCTAGTTCTAGATCCTTGAGGAATCACCACACTGTTTTCCACAATGGTTGAACTAGTTTACAGTCTCACCAACAGTGTAAAAGTGTTCCTATTTCTCCACATCCTCTCCAGCACCTGTTGTTTCCTGATTTTTTAATGATTGCCATTCTAACTGGTGTGAGATGGTATCTCATTGTGGTTTTGATTTGAAAAATACTGAGTAATGAAGAGCCACATTCTTTTTATGCACCTAAACTGAACACACACACTTAGCAATGGAATGAAAAATTAAAGGTATAACAGGCACCAATTTCATGCAAAATGCACACACATAGGGGCTATATAAATGTGTGTACACATACACATATGTTCCTTGGCCCCTGTCTGCCATCGATAATCAAAATCTAGATAATAATGTGGTTTTGTCTTGAATATTTCTACCTGAGAGAAAACAGGTCAGTATGGGGGCCCCTCGCTCTCACTCTGAATGCTTAGGACAATGCAAACTGGGGTTTTTCAGCATATTTTAACAGAATCCTTTTCAGGCCTTGTCAGCTCTGCCCCAGATAATGTCATCCCCGAAGACAGAACTATTAGGGCTTATAACAATGAAACCTACAGGACAAGTGTCCAAGAGTTTCACTCCTTTCTTCCGTGGAAACAGCCTCTACCCCCAGGAAAATGGGAAACCGGGTTGGCCTTGACTTACAGCTTGCATGGGTATGGTGGAGGCAGGGTGTTTCAGTAAGGATGATGTTGCCATTCGTCTCTGTGTTTCCAGTAAAAGGAAACTGGAATTGGAGTCCCAGGAAACAGCAATCAGGGAAATTGTAAAACATCAAGTCTGAGAGAGCGAGAAAAAAGAAAAGACAAACTTTCTGGTGGCAGAAGCAGTAGGGTGTGGGGTCACACTTTTTCTAAGTGCACACCCCTGCAGCAGAGTGACCAGCCAGGGCTGGGGGAAAATTAGGATAGTTAACTCTTGGGAAAGTAGGGCTGTGTTTGCATGTGTAGCATGGCATAAATTTTTCAAAGTCGTGATGGACTTTTATATTCCAACCAACTCTCATTTCCTTATTTTGCAATTAGATTAGCTTAAAGAGAAACTGGTAGCTTTTGGAAAACTGTTGAATTTTGGAGAACTGTTTCCACAGCTGCTTTCTTTTTCTCCATTTAGTTTGCCTGAAGCTTGCTGGCCACTGTGTAGGCTCCTGTGTGGCTGGGGCTGTCTGAGCCATGAACAGTTTCAGGGCTGCCATCTTTTTCTGGACAGTGGCAGCATAGGCTACATCAGGCAAGCCTTTGGGAGAGACAGATGAAGTTGATTTCAAAAATGCAAGGATGCCTTGAAACTGCCTGTCCTGGAAGTCCTACCTGGAGGGGGGCTGGGACAATCTGCAGAATGTGGATATGGGATGGGTGATGGACTGACTTGACTTACACCAACTGCAGGACAACTGAGGGTGGACAGTATATCACCCCTGATGAAATCTTCACCATTCCCCAGAAACAGAGCAACCTGGAGATGAACTCAGAAATCCTGGAATCTTAGGTTAATTACCAGAGCAGCACCTCCTACTCCATCAACACAGATCTCTCTCTTTTTTCCAAAGTCAATGGCAAGTTCTCTGCTGAGTTCCAGAGAATGAAAACCCTTCAAGTGAAGGATCAAGCTATAACTACCCGAGTTCAGGTAAGAAACCTCGTCTACACAGTCAAAATCAACCCAACTTTAGAGCTAAGCTCAGGTTTCAGGAAGGAGCTCCTTGACATCTCTGACCGTCTAGAGAACAACCAGACGAGGATGGCCACCTACCTGGCAGAACTCCTGGTCCTCAACTATGGCACCCATGTCATCACCAGTGTGGATGCTGGGGCTGCTCTTATTCAGGAGGACCACATCAAGACCTCCTTTCTCCAAGACAGCCAGAGCAGTCGTAGTGCCGTGACCGCCTCTGCTGGACTTGCCTTCCAAAACACCGTGAACTTCAAACTTGAGGAAAACTATATCTCACAGAATGTCCTCACCAAGAGCTACCTCTCAAACCGAACCAACTCCAGGGTGCAGAGCATCGGAGGGGTTCCTTTTTACCCAGGCATCACCCTCCAGGCCTGGCAGCAGGTGGCCAACCCCCAACCACCTGGTGGCCATCGACCGCTCTGGCCTGCCACTGCATTTCTTCGTCAACCCCAACATGCTGCCTGACTTGCCAGGCCCCCTGGTGAGGAAGGTGTCAAAGACGGTGGAAACTGCTGTGAAGCACTATTACACATTCAACACCTACCCTGGCTGCACCGATCTCAATTCTCCCAACTTCAATTTTCAGGCCAACACAGATCATGGCTCCTGCGAGGGGAAAATGACCAACTTCTCTTTCGGTGGGGTTTATCAGAAATGCACTCAGCTCTCAGGGAGTAGGGATGTCCTCCTCTGCCAAAAGTTGGAGCAGAAGAATCCACTCACTGGTGATTTCTCCTGCCCCTCTGGCTTCTCCCCAGTGTACCTGCTATCCGAGACTCGTGAGGAGGGTTACAACCATCTGGAGTGTTGTAAGAAGTGCACCCTCCTTGTCTTCTGCAAGACCGTGTGTGAAGATGTGTTACAGGTGGCAAAGGCTGAATTCAGGGCTTTTTGGTGTGTGGCCAGTAGCCAAGTACCTGAGAACTCACGACTGCTTTTCGGAGGCCTCTTCAGCAGCAACAGCATAAACCCCATGACAAATGCACAGTCATGCCCAGCCGGCTACTTTCCCCTGAGACTCTTTGAAAACCTCAAGGTCTGCATTTCTCAGGACTATGAGTTGGGAAGCAGGTTTGCGGTCCCTTTTGGTGGGTTCTTCAGCTGCACAGTTGGGAACCCCCTGGTGGATCCAGGCATATCCAAAGATTGAGGGGCACCTTCCCTGAAAAAGTGGCCAAGGGACTTCAGCCAGCACCTAGCCCTCATCAGGGATGGATGCCAAGTGTCCTACTGCGTCAAGGCCAGGCTCTTTACAGAAAAGTTCCTTCCTCCTGTTAGTCTCCTGCCTTTCACCCAACCACCCCTTATGAGTGAGGCTGACACCAACGCTGTCATAGTGACTAGTTCTGAGAATGTGAGATCCTGGCTTAAAGATTCCCAGACCCACCAGTGGAGGTAGGGAGAGTCGATAGAGCTGCACAGCACCATGAATGCCATCCATGAGGATGGTGGTGGTCTGTCAGGAGGGACTACAGCTGATATCGCAGTGGGGGCCACCACCATTCTGGCTGTTGTCATCACCCTGGCCATCTATGGCACCAGGAATTTCAAGAAGAGGGGATACTGAGCATTTTGGAAGAGGCAGAGTTTGGTTTCAGGCACTGCAGCAACTGGAGACACCCCTGACCAAGAGCATTAAATCTTAAATCTCTCCCTGAATAGGGTTTCTCTCATCTCCAAACAGCATGGTCATTTCTGATTACTTCTGTTTTCCTAAGTATTGAAATGACAAGTGCAACCAAAATCACATAGAAATTTGAGACTTCTTGTTTAGGTCTCTGGGCCAGGAAATTCATATTGCTACTTGAACGAGGGTGGGGTTGGGGAGCGGGAACAGTTGGGACTCTTGAAGCAAAAGTCATTCTGGGACTAAAATAGGAAGCAGGTGCCCTTTCCCAATGTGTGTCACTTTCTTCACCTGAAGGCATTTGTGTAAAAACAGAGGGGGGTGGGGGGGAATGTTAACATTTGGATTTGGAAGCTATGCATTTACTCTGAAGTCTGCGGTGGTTTCCAATGTGTGTGCTGTAAAAATTTCTGCTTAAAGGCACCTCTCTCTCTCTGTCTTCCCCGCTCCCTCACCTTTAAAGTTGTCTGGATTTCATGCTACTAGAGCCTGGCAAAACCCTGAGAAGACACAAGTCCTGGTTGGCCACTGCTTTTTAACTTTTGGGCCTCCCTGTTGACAGACTGTGTTATCTCCTCCATGTCATCTAAACAGCATCTGAAAAGAAAGATGTTGCCTGAGCCAATTCCACTTTTTTCCAGCTGCCCCATTAAGTCTTCCTGGGACCAGACCACTCTTGGACTTCTGACTAGTGTCATGAAGTCCTCCGAAAATATTTTAACATATAGGCTTCTATTAGTGGGTCAACGGGGAAGGGACAGTTTGTAGACAAGGAGTAAGGAAAGACAGATAAAAACTGAAAAAGATTGTGGTGCTCAGGAGAAACTGAAATTCTTACCCACAACCAACTTCCTCTTAGCTCATCATAAATGGGGCATTGAAAGGAGCTGTAGATTTGGATAGACCAAATTTTATGGTTTCATGTTCTATGTTACCAAAGTACAACCCCTTCCTCTTTCAATAATGGTCCTTACCCTTCCCGTCTTCCTGTTATATGCACACACACACACACGCACACCACATTTCAATAAGTTTGCATTGTTCTGGGGGTGAAAAAGGCAAGAAGTTAAAGTAAGCCCACATCTAAGTATTATTTCTTCCCTAAAACCAACACAGAGTAGGTAACACCAGTTATGGACCCTTCCTCTTTTTTTCCAGCAGAAAGGGAGCTGACCATGATCAAATCCATGTTTTCAAATGAACTGAAAAAGGCATCCAGCACCATTTGTAACCCATTTATTTCAGTTCCAGGTTGACAGCCCTGGGACAGTTAGCAGGACACATGATTGTCAACTGGTAATAGTTGGGATTTTACTCAATTTTAATACCAATCTCATCTGATTGTAATTACTCCACTACTGTCGTGTTCCCTCCCAAAATGTTTTTTAAATGATATATTTATTCACCAAATCAAATATCATTACTGAGCTATCTTCTGTGAAGGATGAATGTTCTCTTTGTTAATGTTCACAATCAAGATCTTGGGCTGAGAAGAGGCCCTTCACCAAGCAGTTTGAAGTATCACAGCGTGTGGGAAGGTGGGAATCAGGACACCCATTCATTTCCAACTGAGATACAGGGAAGTGAGTCATAGAATTTGACCCCTGCTCTCCTGACTGCCCAGCCAGGGACACTGATTTCTATAGTCCCTTTACTTAACCCTGCCTCTTAAGCATAAAACGTTCTTCTAAACCTCTGAGTGTTTTGTGGGTTCTGAGTGTTTTGTATGTTTTAGCCAAGTTAACCACTTGTCTGCAAATACTGACTTCCTATGAATTCTTTGAAGATTATTGAGTCAGAAAGGAAAAATATAGCCCCAAATTCCCAGGCTTTTAATGCATTAACTGCGTATTGAAACGAGAGGTTCTTCACAAACTTATATTCCCACTAACAAGATTGCACATAAACATGCATTAAAGTATGTACTAAGAAACCCTCTGTCCAACGGCTCATACATATGAAGTCTGAACATGGGAGTTTGCAGGTTGCATTTATCAAGTCATTTTGCAGATGAAGAGCTCACAGGCTCTGCCTTCCAAGTCCTGGGTTCCTAACTGGTGGTCTTAGGCTGGGGTCTGTGGGGAGACCAACCCTGGCTTCCAAGAAGACCACATCCCATGGACTATCAGAAATAGACACAGATTTGGGTAACAAAGGTGGCTCTGCATTTGTGTTTTATTTTTGTGTTCTTGTCAGTTTTGAGATGATTAACATTAAACATTTATTCAAGAAACAACAGGCAGAAGCAACAATTCAAACATGCATCATATTGTAGTCAGGCGAAGGAACCTTTAAAAATGAACATTCACAATTTTAACGATGATTTTTCTCCCACATTTTCACTTACTTATTTTCCCAGCCATATTGTCTGTTCTATTAGGTGAAGAGTCTAACCAGGTCAAATATGTGGGTAAGAACAACGTAGAATATATATATTTTAAGTGGGGGTTGAAGGGACTTTCCCCCCATCCAGTGGAAGGGCTTGTGGTTGCTTACAGACTCAGGGAGATAACCGAAATCCCTCACAGATAGGTGCACTAATCTACAAAAAGCGCAAGGTCAACAACAGCAACAATTTTGTGGTGGTTCATTTGCCATTTACTGTTCTGCACAGACACCTCATGAACACCAGGTGGCGGTGTCCTCTCTCAGCGCAACACCAAAGACTTCAAAACACTCCAGTTGCAAATAAACAATTCACATTAGGACATTCACCTGCCTCTCCCGGAACCCCCAATCTAATGCCGGGGACCACAGAGAAGGAAAGGGGTCAGGGGTCCTTTCTTGTACCACATGGGCATTCCCCGAATTCTCTCATGCATACAAAAGTGCATCGCCAAGACGAGTACTTTTGACCAAGTATAAAACCACAGAGGCGACCAAATTTTACAGAAAGGGGAAGAGAATGAAAACACAAAGGCACCACAGCCACAAATACACACTTAACCTTTTAGGGGATGGGCACCTGATGAGGTTTGTCTCCACTTACATTTGCCATCCCTGGAGACTCTGGAAGGGAGAAACTTGGCTGCTGGCGCTAAGAGCATGAAAGGGAAGGCATGGAATCCCCTACTTGGGCCAGGAGAACATAGCAGGGCTTCTGGTGGGAAAACACCCTGTGTTAAGGTAGTGGATGCACAGGGCTCGGCTGGCAGGGTTCTCACTGAAGTCTAGACCGCACTTTTCCAGTTTGGCACAAGAGAAAGGGCAGAGGAATGCTCCCTGCCTTGCCTGGCACAGTGTTAGAAAGGAAGTTCAACATCCCTGCTGCCCAGAAAGCCACACAAGAACAGCACAAGGATGAAGTAATCTCACTGGACATCTGCAGAAAGGACAAGAAATGGGGCACAGACACAATCAAAAGCCCAGGGGAAAAGGCTTGAAGGTATGAAGACAACCTCTCCAAGTGATATTGCCATGGGCACAGCAGCTCCCTTTCCATCTTGAGTCCTCTTCCTTCTGCTCCCGGCCACCCCCTTCCCCACCTATACCTTCTTCTCCCTGACGTGGGGAAACGGATCTCTCCCCACTGCCTAATTCCATTGTGAAAGTCTGTCTTCTTTTCTTCCCCACCTCCTACTGCCTCATCGTGTCTTTCTTCCCAAGAACCCTCAGCCTATTTCTGCACCCCTCCGTGGCCATCTTTCTGTGGCCTAGAAGTCCAGCAGATACTTGACCAGGTTGCTAAAGGCAGAGATGGCATGAGACTCTCCAAATTATCTCTGGTAACCTGGCAATGGGCAGCAGTGTGACAATAAACATTGCAGGGATGTCTCTTTTATTTAGCTCAGGTGTTTCCTTACTAAGTGTGGGAGGAAATTGCCCTGTGGTTCAGTAAGCTCGAGACCGTTATCACTCTGGAGGTACTTAGCGAGTCCAAAGCAAATAATTGTCTCATTGATTAGTACTTTTATTACCTCAGAGGCTTTCTCTATCTGGCATGGGAATACTTCTACCCAGTTAGTGAAGGTATCCACCCATACGAACAGAGGCTGGATGTCCCTTATCCTTGGAATATGGGTGAAACCCATCTGCCAGTCTTCCCTTGGGTAGTCTCCTATTCTTGGTGTTCTGGGGGAAGAATCTGTTAGTTGGCGTTATGTTTAAGGCAAGCCTCACAAACAGTAAGTACCTGTTTGACCATTCTAAATAAATTTTTACGTATTGCCATCCTCTGAGTGTCACCATCCTGAGAGCTGAAAGCTCTTTCCCTGAGAGGTGGCCCATTATATCTCCGCAGGAGAATACTGAGGGTTTTTTTTCTTTTCTGGAGCCCTTCCAGATCAGGGGGACCTCAACTGGATCAGAAATATGGGGCGCTTTTGCTGTCAATTTAGCTTGGTCTGCCAACTTATTTCGCTCAGCTGTTTTATCTGTCCCCTTTTGGTGGCCTTTACAATGTATTACTGCCACTTCCCATGGAAAGAAGATTGAGAATAGTAGCCTGTCAATTTCCTGATGGTGTTTAATGGGAGACCCATTGGCTGTGAGGAAGCGTCTCCCTTTCCAGATAGTGCTATGGGCATGGATAATTGAGAAAACATACTTAGTATAAATATTAGCTGCTGTATTAGCGTTCTCTAGAGGGACAGAACTAAAAAGATATATATATATATATGATTTTCTTATTAACGCACATGATCACAAGGTCCCACAATAGGCCATCTGCAAGCTGAGGGGCGAGGAAGCCAGTCTGAGTCCAAAAACTGAAGAACTTGGAGTCCAGTGCTTGAGGGCAGGAAGCATCCAGCATGAGAGAAAGATGTAGGCTGGGAGGCTGGGCCAGTCTAGTCTCTTCACATTTAGCCATGCTGGCAGATGATTAGATGGTGCCCACCTATATTAAGGGTGGATCTGCCTTTCCCACCCCACTGACTCAAAATGTTAATCTCCTTTGATGACACCCTCCCAGATACCCAGGATCAATACTTTGGATCTTTCAATCCAATCAAGTCGACACTCAGTATTAACCATCACAAGTCCACCACTTGTCAACTTGAACCCATACACATCTCCTAAGATCATACATAATCTTCAAAAAGGACAATAATAGAGTCATAATTACACCTAACATAACACAACTATCCTTCATACAACTGGAAGTGCACCTATCCGCAACCCAAATGCTGTTACATAAAGTTAACAATACTTAAATTCTGACATAAGTCAAAAAATCTTATGTCACATGATAAAGGAAAACTGGAATGAAGATATTTTCTTAGTACAAGTGTGTACATGCACAAACATGTTCTTAACAAAAGAAGGAGGAAATCATAACGACAACCACAGTCCTTGTTTCTGCAGCTGATCACATGGTCGTAGCTGGTATTGATAACCACCTTCTTCTACTACCCATTCTGTATTCCCTTTGCCTTCAGCAAACACCTCAGCAGGTTGTGGGTTTTTTTCCTGGTGGAGCGACCCAAACCTTTATTTCTGAAAGGTCTGGGACATTCGTAGTCCTGTCTAGATTGGACTGTTATAGTTTTCCATTGACCTTAATCACAGGGTATGGTAATACTAAGAGAGGCCCTAATGGATCTCATGTATTCCATGCATACTCTTCCTTACCTCCATTGTGGAATAGTAGACTGATTTCGCCTTGACAGTCCAGGATAATCATCCCAGCCAACACTGTAACTCCCTTCTTATCCTGTTAACTTAAAAGTAAGAGGAGCCCAAAGTGTCCAGGTGGCAATCTTAACTTCCAGTGTAATGGAATCATTGTTGTGTCACCTGGTGACAGCGCTCCTCCCTCTGGAACTAAGACCTCTAGGCCAGCAGAACATAATGTTGCAGAAACAGAAAGCAAAAATTTTGCTAGTGAACACTAGGAGTGGTGGTGAGTGGTGCCATTTCCACTTTCACCCCTTGATTCCTGGACCCGTAAATCTTGGCTATGGGAGAAACATATTGGGTGCTGATTCAGAGCATACACAGCCTTCTGGAGAACTTTGCCTCAGCCCTGCAAAGTATTGTCACCTAGTTGACATAATTGTGACTTCAAAAGGCCATTCCAAGGCCGGGCGCAGTGTCTCAAGCCTGTAATCCCAGCACTTTGGGAGGCCGAGACGGGCAGATCACGAGGTCAGGAGATCGAGACCAGCCTGGCTAACACGGTGAAACCCCGTCTCTACTAAAAAAAATACAAAAAACTAGCTGGGCGAAAAGGCCATTCCAGCATCCTATCAATCCAGCTGCTTCAGGATAATGAGGAACATGGTAAGACCAGTGAATTCCATGAGCACGAGCCAACTGCTGCACTTCTTTAGCCATATGTGAGTGCCTTGGCCAGAGGCAACGCTGTGTAGAATACCACGATGGTGAATAAGGCATTCTGTGAGTCCACAGATGGTAGTCTTGGCAGAAGCATTGTGTGCAAGATAGGCAAACCCATATCTGGAGTAAGTGTCTATTCCAGTGTGGACAAACCTCTGCCCTTTTCTTAATGGAAGAGGTCCAATATAATCAACCTGCCCCCAGGTAGCTGGCTGATTACTCTGAGGATTGGTGCCATATCGAAGGCTCAGTGTTGGTTTCTGCTGCTGGCAAATTGGGCACTCAGCAGTGGCCATAGCCAGGTCAGTCTTGATGAGTGAAAGTCCATGTTGCTGAGTCCATGGGTAACCTCCATCCCTGCCACCGTGGGCACTTTGTTCATGGGCCTATTGATTGATGACAGGGGTGGCTGGGGAAAGGCTGAGTGGGGTCCACAGAACTTGTCACCCTATCCACTTGATTATTAAAATCCTCCTCTGCTGAGGGCCCAGGTTGGTTAGCACTCACATGGGATAAAATGTCTTCAGTTTTTGACCACTGAGAGAATTCCATCCGCACACCTCTTCCCCAAATTTCTTTGTCATCAATTTTCCAATCATGCTTCTTCCAAGTCCCCAAATTCCCGGCTAAATCGTTAGTCACAGTCCACAAATCAGTATATAATTGCACATCTGACCATTTCTGCTTCTATGCAAAGTGCACAGCCTGGTGCACTGCTCGAAGTTCTGCCCACTGGGAAGACTTCCCTTCACTGCTTCAGAGATGTCCTAGAAAGGAGCTGCAGTGCTGCAGCTCTCCACTTTTGGGTAGTGCCTGCATACTGTTTGTGAACCCAGGCCTTAGTCTTCTCTTCCTCTGTCAATTGATCATAGGGAACTCTCCATGAGGCCATCGGTGCAGGCTCGGGGAGAGAAGGCAGGGTGGCAGGAGTGAGACCACGGGCATTTGAGCCACTTCCTCATGTAATCTACTTGTGCCCTCGGGACCTGCTCGTGCCCTGTCACAAATATACCATTTCCATTTGATGATGGAATGCTGCTGTGCATGACCCACTTTATGGCTAGATGGGTTAGAAAGCACCCAGTTTATGACGGGCAGTTCAGGTTCCACGATGACTTGATAATCCACAGTCAAACATTCAGTTTCCTTGCAAGCCCAGTAACAGGCCAAGAACTGTCTCTCCAAAGGAGAATAGTATCTGCAGAAGATGGCAGGGCCTTGCTCCAAAATCCTAGAGGCCTCTGCTGTGATTCACCTATGGGGGCCTGCCAAAGCCTCCAAACAGCAACCCCATCTGCCACTGACACCTCAAGCACCATTAGATCTACTGGGTCATATGGCCCAAGTGGCAGAGCAGCTTGCACAGCAGCCTGGACCTGTTGCAGAGCCTTCTCTTGTCTTGGACCCCACTCAAAACTGTCAACCTTTTGGGTCACTTGATAAATGGGCCAGATTAATCAACCCAAATGAGAAATGTATTGCCTCCAAAATCCAAATTGTCCCACTAGGCATTATACCTTTTTCTTGGTTGTGGGAGGGGCCAAGTACAGGAACTTATCCTTCACCTTAGAAGGAATATCTCCACAGGCTCCACACCACTGGAGCCCTAGAAATTTTACTGAGGGCTGGGCACAGCGGCTCATGCCTGTATTCCCAGCACTTTGGGAGACTGAAGTGGACAGATCACCTGAGGTCAGGAGTTGGAGACCAGCCTGGCCAACATGGTGAAACCCTGTCTCTACTAAAATTACAAAAGTTAGCCAGGCTTGATGGTGTGCACCTGTAATCTCAGCTACTCAGGAGGCTGAGGCAAGAGAATCGCTTGAATCCAGGAGGCAGCAGTTGCAGTGAGCCAAGATCATGCCACTGCACTCTAGCCTGGGTGACGGAGTGAAACTCTATCTCAAAAAAAAAAAAAAAAAAATTAAAATAAATAAATAAATAAATAAAAGAAAAGGAATTTTACTGAGGTGGAAAGTCCCTGAATTTTAGTTGGATTTATTTCCCATCTTCTGGCACACAAATGTCTCAAAAAGTAAGTCCAGTGTGTTTGCTATTTGTTTTTCACTGGATCCAATTAGCATAACGTCATCAATATAATGGAACGGTGTGATATCTTTTGGAAGTGAAAAGCAATCAAGTTCTCTCCAAATAAGATTATGTCACAAAGCCAGAGAGTTGATATATCCCTGAGTAAGACAGTAAAGGTATATTGCTGGCCTTGCCAGCTGAAGGCAGATTACTTCCGGTGGGCCTTATGGATGAGAATAGAGAAAAAGACATTTGCCAAGTCAATGGCTGCTTACCAGGTACCAGGAGATGTGTTAATTTGCTCAAGCAATGAAACCACATCTGGTACAGCAGCTGCAATTGGAGTCACCACTGGGTTAAGCTTATGATAACCCACTGTCATTCTGCAAGATCCATATGTCTTCTGCACAGGCCAAATGGGAGATTTGAGTGGGAATGTGGTGGGAATCACCATCCCTGTATCTTTGAAGTCCTTGATGGTGGCACTAATCTCCACAGTCCCTCTGGGGATGTGATATTGTTTTTGATTTACTATTTTTCTAGGTAGAGGCAGTTCTGATGGCTTCCATCTGGCCTTTCCCACAAAATAGCCCTCACCCTACCAGTCAGGGAGCCAAGTGTGGGGGTTCTGCCAGCTGCTAAGTATGTCTGTGCCAATTATGCATTGTGGCACTGGGAAAATGACCACAGGATGAGTCCAGGGACCACTGCACCCATTGTAAGTCAGACTTGAGCGAAAACTCCATTAATTACCTGACCTCCATAAACCCTTACTTTAACTGTAGGACCACAATGATGTTTTGGGTCCCCTGGAATCAACATCAGCTCAGAGCAAGTGTCCAGTAGTCCTTGAAATGTCTGATCATTTCCTTTTCCCAGTTAATGCACAGTTACCCTGGTAAAAGGCCAGCGGTCTCTTTGGGGAAGGACGGGAGAAAGATTAACAGCATAAATTGTGGGTAGTGTAATAGGGTCCTTCCCCAAGAGGACCTGGCCTCCCCTTCATTCAAGGGGTTCTGGGTCTGTAAACTGGCTCAAGTCTGGAAATTGACTGAGGGATTGTGATTCTCTACTTTTATAATTTGAATTTGTCTTTTTTTCCATTTGACCTAGAAGTTTCCTTTTTATATAAATTAAGTAGGAATGCAATAGGCTTCCTATCAATTTCACTTCTAGGAATACCATGATTAATTAGCCAGGGCCGGAGCACTACATGAGTCAGACTACTCTGATTGCTGCTGTGCCTCTGCTGTCCATTACGGTAGCTACACCCACCTTGCCTTTGACGGTTGAGTGCCACCACTTGGCTCCTGCCACCTAGGGATCCAATTTTTCCCATTGTATTTAAAATTTGTAGCTGAGTGACTGCAGATCCCACTGGTAGATCTGACATACAGAGAAGAGCAATTACAGGGCCCTTCAAAGATGCAGATGCTTCCCTCACAAATCTATTTCACAAGGCATTGGTCCAGGGCATATCTTCTGGACCCTCCCAGCTGGGATGAGTAGGTCTAATATGACTAATTTACTCCACCATCCCAATCTCCCTAAGCCTTTGAATCCCTTCCTCTACCTTAAACCAAGGGAGATCAGGCATTTCCAGCTTGCTCATCTTTTAATCCATATTTCAGCCAACCAAGCAAATAAACTATTAGAACCTTTTCTGATTCCCTGAGCTGCAATATTAAATGCAGAGTCCTACTTAGTTGGCCCAAGTCAATAAATTCAGCCTAATCCATCTCTATGTTCTTTCCACTATTATCCCACACCTTTAATATTCATTTCCTTATCTGTTCTCCAGATTTCTGTTTATGTAAATTAGAAAACTCAAGCAGTTCTTTTCAACTGTAGTGTACGTCCTCATAGGTTACACTCTCAACCTCACCTCTAGGGGCCCACCAGGACTTTAGTCTAGTTATAGGTCTAGAAGCAAACAGAGGTGTTGGGAGTGGCTCCTGAGAAGAATTACCATTATCTTGCCTGGCAACCGCCTCAGGAGAGGCCATCACTCTTGCCTCCAGCAGCACAGGGTTTATCTCCAAAGGTGTAAAGGCTGATGGCAGTATGGGTCAGGGAGGGGATGTTGCCACTACTGGGGGTGGGGAGGCTGTTTCTTCTGGCAAAGAAAGGTTTATCAGAGTTTGCAAACTCAGTGTCCCCAGCTTCATCAGGGTTCTCCCACACATCCCCACTCCAGGTTGCAGGGTCCCATTTTTTCCCAGTCAATACCCTCACTTTAACAGTAGACACCTGGCCAGGTTGTGCATGCATCTTTCGTTGCAGGTTAGCCACTTGCATGACAAGAGCATGTGTCTGTTTTTCCACAATTTCAGCTCTTTCTCTACAGGAGATGAGACTCACTCAGGGCAATCTTAGCAGATTGAAGGGTCAGATCTCTCTTTTGAAGTCAGGAGTTAGAATCCCTGAGTTCATAATTTTCTTTCATCACTTTGTCCAGTGAACTTAGGTGCAACCAACCAGCTTCATTATGTTCCTTGGTCTTCCAAATATAGTCAAACGTATTACATATAGAGTCACTAAACTCTTTGCCTCTCATGAGCAGTGAATCAGGAGTGTCAAATGCATTTATTTTGCATAACTGTCTAAACAGTTCATGCCAAGGATTATCATGTTCTCCACACTATTAGAAGTGGAGTCCTTAGCATTTTTGAGTCTAATCATATTGAGCAGCCAACCCCAGAAACCCCCAAACCAAGGAAAGAACTCCATCCTTAATATTCTTTTCCTTTAGAACCATCCTACTCTCAGTACCAAAATCTGTATTAGCCACAGTTCTCTATAGGTACAGAACTAATATATATGAGTTTATTAAGTATTGACCTCACAAGGTCCCACAATAGGCCATCTGCAAACTGAGGAGCAAGGAGAGCCAGTTTGAGTTCCAAAAGTGAAGAACTTTGAGTTCGATGGTCGAGGGCAGGAATCATCCAGCATGGGAGAAAGATGTAGGCTGGAAGGCTAGGCTAGTCTAGTCTTTTCATGTTTTTCTGCCTCCTTTTTTTTTTTTTTTTTTTTTTGAGACAGAGTCTTGCTGTGTTGCCCAGGCTGAAGTGCAACAGTGTGATCTCAGCTCACTGTGACCTCCGCCTCCTGGGTTCAAGTGATTCTCCTGCTTCAGCCTCCTTAGTAGCTGGGATTACAGGGGCACACCACCATGCCCCACAAATTTTTTGTATTTTTAGTAGAGACAGGGTGTCACCATGTTGGTCAGGCTGGTCTTGAACTCCTGACCTCATGATCTGCCTGCCTCAGCCTCCCAAAATGCTGGGATTACAGGCATGAGCCCCTTCTTAGCTTCTGGCTTTAGGGGATATTGTCTTTTGTTAGGGAATGAAGTGGGGTCCTTAAAATGGATTTGGACGGATGTGGCTGTGGTGGCTCAGCCAATTTTTCCCTGAATTGCCCAAACTTTTGGGTTTATAAAGAGTCTATCCTGGAGCCATAAGGATGGTGGTCCCCATATGAGCTAAAATATACCTACCTAGCAGAGGAGTAGAGCTTTCAGGCATGATTAAGAAGCCATGAGTAAACAAGAGGTCTTCCCAGCTACAACTAAGGGATTGGGGAAAGTATCAGGTTAAGGGCTTTCCTGAAATGCCCATCACAATCGTACTAAGGGAGGAGAAGAGAACAGAAATGGCAGCTCTGGTATTGAGAAGGAAGTTCACCTTCCTCCCTTTGACCTCCAGAATCACCTGGGGCTCCTGGATGGTGATGGCAACCTGAGATGTTGGAGCCGGGGAGTCGAGTCCTCGGACCTTTCAGTTTTGCTGGACCAATTGTGAGGCTGGCTCTGGACCCAGCGACCTGTACCTCTGGGGACAGTCTGCCTGCCTTCCAGTGGTACCCACCACAGGCTGAACAAGGTCAAGGTAATCTTCTCTTGCTGTCTGGGCAATTCTTCTTAGAAGTGCCCTGGTTTGTCACACTTGTAGCAATTAGCAGGTGCACCTAGGCGATCCTGGGGTCTGGAGGCCTGTAGAGCAGCTACCTAGAGCCCCTGCCTTTTTCTTATGTCTCCTCTCTTTCTCCTAAGTCTCCTCCTGAACTCCATTGTAAAAGACTAAGGTGATCACCTTTTGGTGGTTTTCTAAAGTGCTACCTGGTCCTATGGTCTGTTTTTGTAGCTTCCTCCTGATATCTGGTATTGCCAGAGTAATAAATTTGTCATTTAGGATTAGTTGTCTCTCAACTGAATCAGGAGATAGAGGGGTGTGCTCCACCAAGTCCTCTCTTAGCCTTTCCAGAAAGCCAGAGGGATTCTCATCTAATCTCTGGTTGATCATAGTTTTGAGTAATTGAAAGGCTTAGCTCTAGTCCTTCCCAAGCCCTCCAATACGCATGCCTGAAAGTGTTTCCTCCTCCATTCTCCCATGTTATCATCACGGTCCCATTTAGGGTCCTCCAATGGTATCGCTGTCTTTCCAATTGAATAAGGCTCCTTGCCTTCTCTGGCACTATAGGATGTACAAAGCTCATTTCCAAATTTCTCTGCAACTTGCAGGGAGGCCTGTTTCTCACAGTGGTCAGGGTTTGCTTTAAGAGTAATATAATGTCCTTCCAGGAGAGTTCAAATACTTGGGTTAAATCCTGGAAAGCCGTTATATACCTGCCAGGGTCGCCTGAAAACCTACAGAGAGCTACCTTTAGCTCTCCCTTTAGAAAAAAGGGGACCTGTGCCTTAATAGGGCCATATTCACAAGGCATTTCTTATAGGGGCATCAGTGAGGCTTGGACTCAACTAGAACAAAAATTTCTATGATGGGGCAAGTTTAAGCGGGGACATGGACAGGGTCGATAGGATTGACCAAGAGAACTGGCTTCAGGGGCTGGCGCCTTTTCTGGGGACGTTCTAGGGTTTGTTTCCTTGATCCACTAGGACTGTCCTTTGTGGGGTTTTTTGATATAACCATTAGGAGGGCTGGGTGAACTTTACAGTGTTAACAGAGGTCTGGGTTATCCTGGGTGAGCCCCTAGGAAATGTTGCAGTTTCCTTACTCCTTAGTTTAGCAAGTTCCAAGTTCTTGTCTCGTGACCATGAAGAATGAGGTATGCAGAAACAGGAGGGGGGGTAAGGCAGAGTCGAGTTTTATTAAGTGACAGAAAGACAGCTCTCAGTAAAGACAGGGGACCTGAAAGTGGGTTGCTGCTGACCAGCTCATCCAAAGGTTTTTATCCCTTCTTTCTAGGGATGTTTTCCTCATTTGCATCTTACATAACCTCCTACTTCCAAGTTGCTTCCTAGTTCCACTTCTCTCTGTGCAGGTGCATTCTTGTCCACAGTTACTCCATTGTAATTATTACCCACAGGCACCACAGAAAAGCCCAATTAGGGGTAGTGGTGGTAAAACTGCAATGTAGATGTCATGTTCATGATATTATAATAAGCTGGGTCAAATTAAGGACATTTAGTTGATTTATTGTGCTTGTGCCTAAGTTGGGACAGTCCATTCTGAGCAAACATCCTGGTATAAGAGGAAGTTCTTAACCACATCTCCACCTGCTAGCTACGTAACAGGGGCAGTGCACATGCTTCCTTGTGGGTGTTGTTCTCTCCTGAGACTCTCCATCTCTACCTGCCTAGCCAGCCCCTAACTGCCTCCTTTCACAAAAGGTACAGTGACCGGTCCAAGGTCATGCAGAAAATTGGCTAGCAGAGGGGCCCAGACCTAGAGGAACCCTAGGGACAGAACATTTTAAGGCCAAGGCTGGGCCCTTATGCCTGTGCTGGATGAAATCCCAACCCTACAATAAGAAGTTACTTCCTCTGACAACACCTGGGTTCACTGAAAAAAGAGGAGACAGAAAGCCTCCCACAAACCCAGCTCAGGTTGATGTGTCTTGTCTTGCAGTCAGCTTTGCCCTCCCTCAGTGGGAAAAGGGGCCAAGTTCAGTACTGCCAGCAAACACAGGACTGGCCTGGTGACCACTATTTACAGCTTGCCCTGGGGCCCAGGGAAAACAGCAGGGAAGGGTCCCACTGTTTAAGAACATACAACCCCAAACACAAGGAAAGGGTGAAGGGACTTATTTGGGAATTTCCAGCTGAAGGACATGGGTTTTCTTGGTTTCCATTCTGGGGCATCTGAGAGCCTGGAACTCTATCTAGTTCATTGAGGTGTGGGGTGTATTGAGGAGGAACCAATTCACAGGGGGCCAGCCGCAGTGCCTCAGTTCTCAAGAACAGGCCACATTCCTGGGCCCTTCCTCAGGCCTCTGGCACAGACACTTCCCAGCTGCACACTGGCACCTGGGAGACAATGACCCAGTTTTTCTGAAATGATGATTGCTGTTCTGAAGATCATGTTCATGGATATACTGACAAGTTTTGACTTTTCTGTTTCTTTTAAGAAACTGTTTCGGGGAGTCCTGCATTAGAACAATGTGGGTGCCCTTGCTCTAGGTGGGAGGACACCTTAGCATCTTGGTCCCAGCTGGCCAAGCTGAGGATGGACTTGGCCATGAACCCAGCATGTGGTTCAGCCCCAGCGGGAATTTGCCAGGACAAACCAGGGAGGAAGGTTCAATCCGGTCTGTTGGAAAAGCAGCTGCCCACCTGGAGTTGTATATAGAAACGGGCTTCCAATCACTCCAGCTCTGTGAGCCTCTCTCCAATGTACATGCCTGAGAAGAAAAACAAGTGAGGAGACTCACCTCGACTGTGTCACATGGGTGTCCCCCAAGCATACCTGCCTCACCTGGAAGAGGAGAGAGGGACTCGTGACCTAAAGCAGCTCAGAAACTTGCAGTGGAGGGTGATGGGTAGGATGGGGTTCTGGCAAGGAAGAGTAGGCAGGAGCTGCTGGAGGGGAAAGGAACTTCGATCATGCACCTGCTGGGCACCAGGCACACCCTGTGAGCTTCTGTAATCCTCATGTCCAGTAGGGGTGTCTGTGTGTGTGTTTATGTGTGTGCACGTGACATCCCAAGGTCAAGTCAGCATCTGTCCAACTCAACGCTGGTGTCCTATCTTCGGGCTGCTGCTCTCTACAGTTGATTGGTCTGGGCAGCTGACAGCAGAAGTTGTCCCCTGGGAGGTTGCACACACTATTTATGAGATGTCCCATTGCTCCAAACATCTGGCATGGACAAGAGGCTCCAGGGATGCTGGACTATGCGGTAAGACCCTCCCCAGATTTGAGATTTCCCTCAGCTGCTCATCAGCTCAGCGACCTCACAAATGACTCAGTGTCTCTGAGCCTCACTCCTCCTACCTGTGAAGGTTTATCTCCCTCCCCCAGGGTGTTCATGGAGATTGAACACGGTAATGGTCTTCTGGGGAGTGATCACCCCAGTCCTGATGCACTAGCTGATACCTCCATTCCCTTCCCTAATGGGAGTCATCTCGAGCCCACAATGACATCTTGTGACTTTGCATTGAGGGTTGTTTACTTATTATTTCAGGTTCAGCCAAAAATCCAGCCCCTCTCAAAGGACAAAGATTCAACCCTCCAGAATAGTTCACAAACACTTCTCACAGTCCTGCTTGCTGTGCAGGTGGTAAACATCGCTAGGAGTCCCGCCAACACTGTGAGTAAGGCACCCTTTTTACCCGTTTCACAGAAGGAGAAACTGAGGCTTAGTGAGGACAAGTAACTAATTCTGCTTCCCACACTTCACTCCCTAGAGTATCATGTGTGCATCTGTTAAAGTTCTCCTTTTACTGCCAGTAGTGTTTATGTATAATTAAAATAGCTCACATCTGTTGAGTAACAGTCACATTACAACCTGCATTAACTCTTCCACTTAATGCCTGTTAAAGGATTACCAACCCGTTTTACAGATGAGGAAGGCAAGGCACAGAGAATTAATGTCCACACCATACTTATCAGTGAGTGGAGTGGGAATTCAAACCTAGACCTTCTGGGCCTAGAGCCTTCCTCAGCCATTATCTCTCATTCTCCATTAGAGTTGGTTATCATGCGAGTTGAGGTCCAAAGGTTAATAGAAGTTACTATTCATCTTCTCCACAGATTGAACTTTTTATCTTTACCTAATGTCCTCTTCATCCTTTTAATGCTTTGGACCCTAAAACCCACTTAGATATTAACTTTGCCAATTCTTTCTTTTTGGTTACATGTCCCAGGTATACTTTTATCAAACTTTTAATTTTGGGTGTTTTGTTTTGTGTTTTTGTTAGTGAGACAAGATCTCACTTTGTCGCCCAGGCTGGAGTGCAGTGGCGCGATCTCGGCTCACTGCAACCCCCACCTCCTGGGCACGAGCAATCCTCCTGCCTCGGCCTCCCAAGTAGCTGAGACTACAGGCACGAGCCACCACACCCAGCTAACTATTTGTAATTTTTTTGGTAGAGACAGGTCTTGCCGTGTCACCCAGACTGATCTCAAAACTCCTGGGCTCAAGCGACCCACCCACCTTGGCCTCCCAAAGTGCTGGGATTATAGGCGTGAGCCACTGCACCTGACCCAATTCATAATTTTGAACCTCTTCTTACTATCCTATTTCAGATTTTTTTTGTAAACAACTATAGCTGGATTTTGTTTTCTAACCCAGTCTAAAGCAGTCTCAGATTTTGTTAGAACAACTGAGGGATCTGACATTTTTATGTCACTTTATTCTATGTGAATGGTTTATTTTACTCCTTTTTCCATAGTTTTGATGGTTTGGGCAAATTACTATTTATTCTCTTTCGAATTCTCAGTCTGTCATTTCAGCCAAGGGTTGCTTCCTAATCATTATATAGAAACATTATAAACAAACCAGGGAGGAAGGTTCAATCCAGTCTGTTGGAAACAGGGTAAGCACCTGCCTCCCCCTAGGACTGTCTCTGCTTCCTTCTGCCCTGCCCTCCCCAGTAAGAGCTACCCCAAGAAGGCTCTTATCCCTGCCACCTTCCACTGATATTTTCCTATAAACTGTGAGACTCAACTAACAATGATTCCTTCTCCTTCCATCTTGGGGTCTCTACTCTGGTCAACTGCCATTTTATTAGAGCCTTTCTTGATGATTTCCCTCAGACGTAACACAAGCGGGAACTATCCTCTGAATTCCTCTTGCTCGTCTGCAAAATATATTTCTTAGTCTGGTCAGCGAATGGTATTAATGCTCTGGAGAGGCTTCCTGGGCCCAGTCCAGCCAGAGCCCTCCGGCTTTCAGTGCTGCAGATGAGGAATCTGCTGCCAATGTATTTTTTTTTTTCTTCCTCCTTTGTCAATTATCTGTTTATTCTGTTGGGAAGTCTCTTTGATTTTATCTGTAGATTTCAAGAATGTCACCAGGAGATGCCAAGGGTGTATCTTTTTCTTTAATGTAACCCTGCCTGGAACTCTACCAACCTTTTCAATGTGCAAACTCATGCCCTCTTCTGCTCAGGGAAAATTTCTACTATTATTTATTGATCATATTCGCCATCTCCAGACCTGCTTCCTCTTCTCCTTCCGGAGCCCCTAACATTCACAGGTAGATGAAAAGACATCCACCAAGCCTATCTTTTCTTTCGTGACTTCCACCTGTGTTTCTGGTTTTCTGGGAGGCCTTTGTTTCCCAGAAACAATCTTCTTTTCCACTTTATGTTTTGAATTTTCTAAATTTGAAAATCCTGGTTCTAGAACTTCTTTTCTTGGGCAGTATCTGGATTTCCCCAGGTTTTTGAAACCTAACATTTGCCCAGTATGTGCCCCTTGACTTTCCTTCTCCCTCCAGCTGCGGGTCCCTCAAGGCTACTCCATGTCCCCTGCAGCCAGGTCCAGCTGTGGGGTCCCCTTCCAGTGGGTGCACGCTTATGCCTCTGGCCCCAGACCTGCCCGGGGGCAGCAATAGCTTTCAGCAACCTCTGGGACAGAGGGCAAGGGAAGGAGAGAGCGGAAAGGCTCGAACACCCCCGCCTCTGTTGGAAGGCCCCACTCAGGACTCTAACGACAGGAATTAATTCCCACTTTCTCTTCTGACTTGTTTTTGCAGAGATAAGGTTTTGTCATGTTGTCCAGGCTGGTCTTGAACTCCGAGGCTCAAGTGATCCTCCAGCCTTGGCCTCCCAAAGTGCTAGGATTACAGGTGTGAGCCACTGCACCCAACCAAGTGCCTTTGTAAGAGACCTTAGCCCCCTTGCCTCTTCTGCCATGTGAGGACACAGGGAATCAGAAAGTGGTCCCTCACCAGACACAAAATTTGCTGGCACCTTGATCTTGGACTTTGTCTCCAGAATTGTGAGAATAAATTTCTGTTTATAAGCCACCCAGTTTATGCTTTTTGTTTTTTTTTTTTTTTTTTGGTCACAACAGCCAGAATGGACTAAGACATCCTCCCTGGGGAAAGCCCCCACCTCAGCCCCCCTGTTTCTCTGCTTCATCACCCAGCACCCACTGGAATGTCAGCTCCACCCCGGCAGGACCTTCTTTGTTCCCCCCGCTGGACAGGCCTGGCTGTGAGTATGGTGGGATCTGCGCATGGGCCTGCTGGCTGACAGCCTGTCCTTCTCTGTGCTGGTGAAAAAGAGGGTTTGTTTCTTATTTCCAGCTTTCTAAAACGTATTTTTAGAATTACAAACATCAGAAACACAGTTCCTATCTGTAGGGCTGCAGTGGGCCAGAGTAAGATGGAGCCAGGGAGAGAGGAGAACACAGCCTGGCTTACCTCCGGGTGTGGGGTACAGAGCCAGGCCCTGCCGTGCCAGCTGTGCCTCCTCCCAACCCAAGCAAGCAGGCAGCCCAGCCTCGGTGAGGGGATCCAGGCTCTGTCTGTCTTGCTGTATGGTGTTGGCGACAGGTTCCCCTCTCTAGACCTCTGAGGTTAGAGTCGGCCAGTGGGTCCCTGTGGGGCTGGCTCACTGCCTTGGAAAACAGCCAGGAAGGCAGATTTCCAGGCCCCACCCGAGACCTAAGGAATCAGCCCCAGGGAGCAGGTGGAGATGAAACGTGCATTTAAACTAGCCTCTTTAGTGGTTCTCAGGTGGCTGCGGGAACTGTGGGTTGAGACCGTCTCCAAGGATAGATTCAGGAAGATCCAACTCAGTTTTGCTTTTAAGTCTCAACTCAGACCTCTCCTGGCTGCATAGACCCATGAGCCTTCTTGCCTCAGGTCTGTCATCTGTGAACCGGGCTGGGGAGGATTCTAGGGGCCGGTCCATGCACAGAGAAGACTTCACACCGAGCCGGCAGGACGCAGAGATAGTGCCCGCCCTGCTGTTCTAGGGCAAGATGCTCTGGCTCTCTGCCCATTGCTGTCCACACCTTCGCAGGAAGTAGATGATACATGTTAATTTAATTAATCAGCTGAAATCCTGAAGGCTTCCTAAGGGCATCTTTTCAACTGTCTGGATGGGTCGGGGGAAATCCCAGCCCCACAGAAGGGCTCCTGGGCCCAGCTGGCAAAGGTCCCAAATAGCTGCGGAAGACCTAGGAAGAGGTCAGGTGGCTTTATGGCCAGGGGCTGGGGCCTGAGCTGTCGGTTTGAGGCTTGGCACTGACAAGTCAAAATTCTGCCCGGCTGGTCTCTTTCTTGCTATGAATAAACATTTGCCGTCATCTGGATTAATCTCCAGCCTCTCAGCCACTCAGTGGGAGTGACTCCTCCTTGCCAGGGGGTGCCCTCTGGGCCTCAGAGGGTGAAGGACCTGGGACCTCTTGTGAACAGCGCATTCAACCCCACAGTTGCCACCACGGTGTGTGAGTTTCTTGCGTTGCCATTAGTTGGGAGCATTTAGTTTCCCAGGGCTACCATTCGGGTGAGCTGTGTGGGCTCCTGGCAGGCTGGGTGCCATTCAGAACCCGCTTCGCCTTCGAGGGGCCCATGAAGACCGAGGAGGCTTGGCCCAGACTATAAAAGGACCAGAACCTCAATGGAGAGTGATATAAATAGACACATGGCAGAGTGCTTCTGGGAAGCCAAAGGTGTGAGTGCTGTTAGATTCTGGACCACAGAAAGGCCAAGGTGCACAGCCGGCAGCCCCACCTTTGTTCCTTCCTGCAAAGCCTGAGTACGAGCTACCATGGGGCTCACGGCAGGAGAGGCGGGGGGCAGATTAGCTTTGTGCTCCCACATCCTCAGAGACACAGCAGACTAGAATTGGGAAAGCCAAAGCACTAATTGAACTGAAACTTGGGGGAGGATTTTGGGACATCCTCCTGCCTTGGCACTTTGGGAGGCAGAGGCGGGAGGATTGCTTGAGGCCAGGAGGTCGAGGCCAGGAAGTCAAGACCAGCCTAGGCAAATTAGTGAGACATAGTGAGCCCCTGTCTCTACAAAAACAATTAAGGAATTAGCTGGTGTGGTGGCATGCACCCAAAGTCCTAGGAGGCTGAGGTGGAAGGATCACTTGAGCCCAGGAGTTCGAGGTTACGGTGGACTATGACTGTACCACTGCACTCCAGCCTGGGTGGCAGAGCAAGATCCCGTTTCTAAAAAAATAAATAAATAAAAGAAAAAGGATAAGTAAGTCATCCTCAGAGGAAAGGACATGGCAGGGAGGGCAGCCGGCTCTTTCAGACAGGTACAGCGGTGTTAACAGGGGACAGAAAAGCAGCACCCAACCCAACCGGCTTCTGCCTTCTCCACCGTGGAAAGCAGAACAAGAAGGCATGAGAATAA